>NW_012130080.1:5004299-5034041 GCF_000143395.1 Atta cephalotes | reverse complement strand
ATATATATACACAACTATATATATATATATATATATATATATATATATATATATAATTTAATAATCTAGCTAGTCTCTGATTGGCTCAACAAAATCGTAATTTTGGTCAAAGAGAAAATGGTTATGAAGCGTCATATGCACGCAATATTGAAGCGCATCGGAACAGTTTGTAAATGCCGTATGCTCATATATCGTATCCAGATATTCATTTTTACATCCATAACAAAGGCACTAACCGTTACTGCAGCATCGTGTGCATTAAGGTCGCTATGATAACATAAACTGAGACTCACGACGATCCGCAGTACGTAGCGGGACAGAGATATTCTGAATCACTGATCGAGTTCCGTGAATTGCAAGGCGGTGAGCTCGCACACGCTTGGAGTGCATCGGCTTACCGCGGACACCTTGATGCAGATATGCGAATAATGCGCGCATCCTCTATCGTGTATAAGATTCAATTCTCTGATACTCGCGGAAAGAAATCCTCTGCCATGCAAAATCCATTTTAGGGAATATCGTAGAAACGCGCGTATAGATGAAATACATGGAAATCTCTTTTGCATTTAATAGATATTAACTCCATTTGCAATTTGACTCTTTTTTGGCACAAGAGAAATTTCAAAATTTTTTCGACATAAAGAAAGACAAAATCAAGTTCCTTTATTGCTAAATAATATATTTTTAAACAAATTTCCATTTTTTCATTAATTTTGCTCAAATTTTAATCTATTAAATAAAGATTTTAAGTTAAGAAATTATTTAGTAATGTAATAGAGATGTTGAAAAAGTAACTCTAAATCTTTCTATATTTTTTTTGAAGCTTAGAACAAAAAATTTAAGCTGGATCAAAAAATCCAGGTTGCAAACGGAAAGAATAAAAATATGATTATAGAGAGATTACGGAGAGTTAAATACTGCGTATTATTTAAATAAATAACAAAGAATGTAGCGGAAAACTCGTAATTTCGATTCGAAAGAAAAGAGAAAAAAATGTTAGCAAAGAGTAATGAATATTCGTTTGAAAATATAAATAGATATCCATATCGAAGGGAAACTTTCTTTTAACGGGAAATATACTATACTGAATATAAATCGCTACACTGATTATAATCAAGTAGCAGCGATTATAATCATAGCATCGAACAGGTCATTTGCACTTTCAGACACACGCTCGCCAACAGATCAGTTATTGATTTTCAACTTGATCGCTGGATTCGCTATTTGATTCCTGCGTAGAACGTACACGCATCAGCCATTGCCTGAATTGAAACCTGATCGTCCCGTCATCTCCATCGCGTCACAACGACGGATGTCTTTGATCGTATCTCGGTTCTACGCGTGGTTAGATTTCAAATATCGTCTGCAACCAGTTATCGTACGGCGTGATCGATCCCGCGAAGCGTTTCTACAAACATTAATCTTCGGTCGTCTGACTATCGCTCGACACCACGTCGTAACTTCCATCAATTCGTCGCCGCATCATTGAATAGCCAATTAAACGTTTCCAGCTGGTTTTAACTTGGAATGTAAAAAGCAGAGAAAATTGACTATCTATCTAAAGGACAATAAACTCAATTCACAAATTGCGACGTCGTTATTAATTATTCGATATTTTTTCGCGATGATTTTTATATCTACGAATATTTTTATATTTTTTCCAGTCTTTAATAAAAATGGTTGCACTATTTTTATCTGATTTACTTTGTAGTTTCCGCAACTGACAAAAATTAACCGTTATCACTTTGCAAGTAGAAACGGCATTAAGTAATGCGTCATAAATGTATTTCTTCACGGCGCATTTCTTCTCGTAACTAAAGCAGCCAATGTGCTACATGCTAACTGCAGATGTAGTTTATGCGAGATGACAGAATGATTGATGTTGCAATTGAAAAGGAGTAAATTCCGAATACTCGCTGATGGGCGCGTTAATGGACATCTGCTAGTAGATGTAGAACGAAATCTCATTCATAAATCATATTTTTCTAATTTCTCCGTGATTCCTTCTAGTCTTTATTTTTATATCTATAAAATCCTGAAATTTTCGATTCTTTCCACAAAAAATACTCATGTTCATTCTTTTCTATATTAAGTTCGATTATGTTCTCACGCAGATCAACATAATTCAGTTGGCGAGTTCATTAAACTCATCTCATCGTTCAAAATTCATCATATTCTCCGATAACTATCGATATCCGGCGCACTTCAATTCCAGTTAAATAACTGCGTGAATCTCGATTTTTTTTCTATATTCTAGTTCTTCTCTTTATATACGCGCACCGTTTCCACCCCATTAACTACCCGTCCATCGGTGATTGTCTGATATCGCAGCATACTTCATTATGAATCCCTATTGAGTTCCTCTCATAATCGAGTTAGAATCGTATAATCTTCCGGAAATCGCGCCATTTTGCATATGATAATTTTTCGTATATACCTTGTTATAATAAAAAAATATGTTATAATAAAAAATATTTAGCGTAATTTTTCTGTGCTATCACTCAAGAATTTGGCTTAAATTAATTTTAGTTAAAACTACGATATATAATAATTAATTAATTTTTATAAAACTATATGCCTTAATTAATCCGTATCCTACAAGATGGGTCTCTAGTGACCGATTCCTGTTCGTGCAAATTTCTTTGAATCTTTCGGTAATTATACTACATTTTATTATTTTCCAAAATGAAGTTCCAATATTTATTTATTCTAGAAAGTTGAAAGTATGTTAGTGAATTTTTAGAAATTTTTTTTTAATCATTCTGAATAGGTGAAAAAAACGAATGGATCTAGTTTGTATGGATGAGACACCAGATTGTATCTTGTAGGGTATGGGATAATTTTAGTAAATCTAGAAGAATCTAAACAAAATATTCTTTGTCAATTGACGTCTTTATGCTTCATATATATCTTTTATATATGATTACTGGAAAACTAATTTGCGACTGACGCTATCTCTGATATCTCAAATGCGGAATAAATAAACATTTATCTGAAGTAAATGCTATTTCCATGATGACAAGCAGAAGCTGCTAAATTGGATTTCGAAGAGGTGTTAAGCGACAATGTCGTCGAAAAAGGGACACACAGAGTTTCTCATTATAGACCTGTCTAATTTTCTTTTCATCAACTCCGTCGTCTCCCGTATTCCTTCCATTAAAATCCATTTTAATTACAAGTGTTCTACCGTACGTTTCCTCGCGCAAGAAAGTGCTGAATATATATTTTGCGTGAATGACATAACATTGGCGAAATGCGTTTTATTAAATATTTTCCCTTGGTTTCTTCTAAATCGCGCAAAAAACTGATAAAATATGTAAAACGATGTGTAAAACGATGTATTCAATATATAAGATCGTAAAGAATTTGAAATGATATATAATTTTTTTTATATTATCTTCATATATTTTTGATAATTGCTAAAGTTGATGTAAGAATTGCAATTTGCTAAAAATATATATTATAATTCTTTCCAAATACATTTAAGGATTAAACAAAGTTCGAGCCTAACAATATGACGCGCGATACAACGTGCCTTATCGAGCGTCAGCAAATGCAAATCAAATCCACTATTGCGGAAAATGGGCCGCGAGAGAAAAGGGTACAATCTGATAATTCACTAAATCATTCGATAAATGGACGAAACATGGCGGCTAGTCTGCGAAAGTTCTGCAGCGCAGACGAGGAAACAAGAAAGAGGAATAATGCCTAAATCTAGCTAAACTGCTTCAGTTTTTAATGCAACCCCTTACTATACTAATATACCCCTTACTATACTAATATACTATACTAATATCCTATACTATAATATACTATAATATACTATACTAATAATACCTTCCAGATAAATCTCTTTTGTGACTCTATCTCTTAATAGTTCATTTTATTAGTAATCATTAACAAAAAAGCTATTAGCTCGTAATTATCATAGGAAATTATTACAGAGATATCAAGTTAATTTCAATAGACAGAAATCCAAAAATAATTTATTTAAATAGAATATCACCAGTATAGAAATCATAAATCACATGTATAGAAATCACATGTATAAAAATATTAGAAACAGATTACAAATCAACACTCAAAGGAGTTTTACTGAAGTTATTCTAAAAATTTAGCTACACATCTGAAAATAATTTTGTTGGATCATTAAAATAATTATATAAAACGCTCAAACTGGTTGTTAGAACGTCAAAACTTTTTATAGAATTGCTCATTATATTTGAGATTCCCATGTAATTATTATGATAGTCTAACAACATTATTTTTAGCTTCGTATTTAGTTAAATTTTTAGATACATCAGCAAAATTGTTCTTTCTATAAAGTATAATGTTCATTTCAATAAAATAACATTCATATTATCACTTTAGACGGTATCTATATGTAATGTGTTCAAATATAGATTTATTGTAATAGCTGGAATTTATAACGCCTTCCAGTTTCCACGATGATAGCAAGAATACGGCACGGATAACACGATGCAGGATGCGCTACTTAAGCCTACATAAATGCATCGCATCGGATAATTAACGTGTATTGCCGGTCGTACGGGATGCACCTGCGTACCTGTTATTTATCTCATCCGCGCGAGTATGCGATTTCTTATGTCGCCACGACATCCGCTCGCAATTTGCTGATGGCAGAGTACCGGACATGACGGACGGATGTAGCTAATTTTTGCGAATCCCACAGATCATGGCGAAATAAGAACGTAAGCGTAAAGATTGATGATTGAAGAGAATTTACAAATTTATTGGATCCATTTGCATCGCCTCCTCGGCAAGAAAATATTAAAAGCGATTATTTAAATATACATACTGCCTTTCAAAAGACTTTCATAACAGTTTCGATAAACATTATTTCATAATTTATAATTAAATTAATATTTACGTTCAAAACATTCAATATTTCATCGAGTGATTCAATTTTCAGAAATCAGAGTTGCATGATTCAATTAAATATATATCAAATTAACAGTCACAATTTTATATTATTATAAATTTCATTCGTAGAAATAAGACACTAAACTAAAACTATTTTTATTTTTTAACATCTCTTAATCTATTCTAATCTATTACAACACGAGATGGATCTTTTTGCTTACTTTTTGCTTAAATCGATTGTTTACATTCTATAATATCGTTGACTATAAAAGTAAGCACTTGAGCAGTAGGCAATAATTTTGTGCGCAAATGAACTGTCGGCAAAAGTGTAGACAAAACTGTAGGCAAAGGGAAGCCCCTGTTACAACACGAAAAGAATGATTTTGCTATAATATATATATAAAAATTTAACTAGACACAGATCTAAAATTAATTTAATTTTAATCTAATAAAAAAATATTTTCAAATCTGTATCTAAGTATCTGTATCTGAGTTTTTAGATAATTCAGCAAAACCGTTTTTTCCGTGAATCCTCTTTAAAACAAATTATTTATCTCGAGACGAACTTTATCTAATTAATTTAATTCTAAATATTAGTCATGCAACATAAAAGCTGCAGCAATGTCAGTGTGAAATGAAAATCAGTGGATTATATTATAACACGTGATGAAGTTTTCTGATACATGTCGCATATTTTAATACGTGAATGCACATGCGGATGCATACGCACAGGCGCATTGTAAGCACTCGCGAGTGCATTCTACGTTCTAATAGAGAACATGATGATAACCAACTGCGCGGTTATTGTTTCGAATTCCGAATTACTACTCTCAAACGCTTCAAATTACCGCCGAATAAACTTAGTTAATACCCAAGAGACTCATAGAAATTCCCGTGAAATTCGCGAAATTCGAATTCGGCAAAAAGAGCTATGGAAGATGAACTTGTTCAAGCATAAGCTATTTCCTCCCTTATGTCCTAGTTTCACAGGTTATCGACAATCCTCTCCGTGAACCAAACTCTCGAATTATGTCATAATAATAACAGCTGATGGATCGTGATAAAAGTTTGTCTTAATTCTTAAATGTATAAAGTTTTACGTTACTAAAGAGATATTGATCAATTTTATCTATTGCAGTACAAAGAAATACAAAGAAATACAAAATATAGAACTCTCTAATATGAGATAAAATAACAATAAAATTAATGTTAACATTCATTCTTTTGCCTAAAAATTTAAACAACGGATAAGATAACACAAAATAGCAAAAATGCAGTTACCGAGGATCGTGTCTCGAGAAATCTGAGATCCTGTTATCAGAAGAAATGCGCTATGTGCCTAGGGGTTAAAGCGAAGGTAACGCTGCTGGAAGACTGCTCATTTTCCTCCATCGTACTGGCCGTCATTATACACGGATTATCTCCACCGGTAGTAAAATAAAAAACTTCGACGCAAGCGCGATCGTAAAGATTTATGGCCAAGTTTACCAGCGAGCGAGCAAAGTTTTAGCGAATTACAGAGGGAAGCGTGCGCGCTAACTGCACGACTTCTACGAGTGCATGTTGTTTCGAAATATTCTCTCGGTACTAAACCTTTCGCACTGCTAATTAATTGGAAGCCGGATAACATTTTCCTTTCAGCGTAAATATTTCCTTTTAAATTCATATTGTCAATAATTTCTCAAACATAAGTAGGTAATAATTGCTTATTACAGTTTTTAAAAATTAAATTTAAAAATTAACACTTTTTTAGATTACCTATAAGTTAAGAGAATGCCTCTAGCTAAAGATAAAGAAAATATGTTTCGAATCTTAAATATAACCATAATTATGTTTGTGGTTAACGCATCTACATTAATGTATCTATAAAACTTAAAAGAAATAATAAATTTTAATAAATATTTAAATAAATGTTTGAATAATTTTAAGTAAATATTTATTAAATGAATAAAACATATATATTTATTTATTTGATACAAAAACTATTAATTTGTAAGTAAATTTTTACTTAGTACTATTCATAGAAACATGTATTAACTAACAAAAAATAAAAATTAAGACATAAGTGTTTTTTAAAAAAATATCTTATGTCTCGTTTTCGAACAGGCATGTTATCCGGGAAAATTCAATACATGTTTTTTATGTATCAGTAAATTTTACAATTTTTTTGAAATCCTAATCTCCAGCTAGATAGAGTAAAAAATTCTTATTTTTTATCATGATCAACAATGTTGTGCGATAAGCGGAACGTGTGCATTGACCACAAAAATGTAATACATTGCGGCAAATGGATAAGCGTGGTAATGTCAAAATGACATTCGTGTAGTTTTTCATCAGGTGGTTTATTACAACGAATGGTAGACGCGATGCATTACACGTTGGCTGAATATTTTCCATTCGATCAGACAGAACAGCAAAATCAATTCAATGCACAGTCGACCGCGCATGTATATAGTGTAAATAGCGATCGGAACAACAACAATGGAATGTCCTGCGTTCTTGTATTCTCCTCTCACAAGAAGGATTCTGGGATCCTACATTTTTATGACACCCAAGAGCGCTTTTCCAACGAACGATACCCAGTTGAGAGCTTACTTTTCGCTTGCGAAAATGGTTTTCATTTCGTCGCCGATTTAGAAAACGACATATATCATGAATCATGCAAAATTTTTATTCTAAGCGCGTTAATAAACAATTAATACTTTCGCATAAATTTTTTTATGATTAGTATTATAACTAAATTAAAAGTAATTTAAATCTTCTTACTATACAAAAAATCAATTTGAAAAATTATCTATGCGCAATGTTTACTTTCAGTTACGCAAGAAAAATTTTATCTCACTATATAAAATTTTTGATCTCCTAAACGGAAGATTTATTTCGTATCATAAAATGCAGCTGTGATTTTATGATGCGATTAAGAGAACATTCTTTAAAGAAAAATTTCTTCTCTAAGTATAAAGCGTAAATGACATTTAAACTAATTTAATTTTTCGAAATTAAAATCTATCTTGTAATAATCAATGATTTATCTTTATCAATATATTTATATACGACAGTTTTAAGTAGATAATGTGTTTCATAGTAAAATAATGTTTAATATTGGAAACAGTAAAATATATATTACAATAATTACTTGTAAAAAGTGACACGACTTTATAAAATTGCATATTGAATGTCTTCAAACAAAATAAACATATCTTGGAATGTTCTTTAATTATTTCTATCTTTTATTAGAATCTGTTACATTTCTGAGTCAATGGGTCCATGGAGAATCATGGCTTGGTAGAGGTAGCTTAGTCTTTCTCGCTCTTTCGGAAACCAGCAATCACTTCTGAAATATCCCGGAGGGCGGTGAAGGAAGACGTCGGCGGATTATTGTTGTTGTCGTGTTGGTTCGATACTCGTGGTTTGATGTCGGTACCTAGACGTCGGTGTCTAGACATCGGCGTTGGCGTTGTCGCCGTAGTCACACCGTGGAATCTCCCGTGGGAAATGCGAAAGGTTTATTCCCGTATCGTCTCCTCTCGGCGAAATTCCACCGGCATGTCGCGTCGCGTCGCGTCACATCTCTGGACGAATGGACCAGCGCGAAAACAAGAACGTATATAGTAGAGAAGATATAGTAAGCGCACCCAGTCGCATTATTAACTGCATACGGAAAATAAATCATTTCTAGATTAACGGAAACGTGCAAAAATTCTTGAAAAGTTTTTGAACTTTATAAGTTGCAATGAACTGTCTCACAACACGGAAAAAACAATTTTGCTGAAGTATCTAAAAATTTAACTAGATACAGATTTAAAAATAATTTTATTGAGTTATCAAAATAATTAGTATGTAAATAATTAGTATGTTTACTGATTGCTAAAATATTAAAATTTTTGCAGCATAGCTTGAGTTTCGTGCTAATCATTTTAATATAGTCTAATAAACTTATCTTCAGATTTATATCTAAATTTTTAGATATCTATTTCAGCAAGATCATTCTTTCTTTTGAAGAAAATAATAAAGTCTTAAAACCAGATATTTAACTATTGATATTTTAATTATTAACTATTGAAATATAAAATTTTGTTTTATATAGTAATAGATTTAATATTTTTTACTTAATTCTCGAAATCCGATAGAATACAAAAATAAAAATGAAGGTAATTTATGTGACAAAAATGTTTTATCTATTTTCTACAAGTTTTGTTACGAATCATGAAAACGAAAAGTTCAATCAATATTCAACTTATCATAGAATAAATTTGCTTTTTCATCTATATTCATCATCGATTAGTTAAATTATTTTCTGTAGATCCGATCAACGTGTAGAACAGAATTAAAATCAGATTTGAAATCAAAGCATAGCATCGCATACGAACAGCACATGATGTCCGGATCGCTAAGCATTATTTGAAGCGTACGGAGATGCGACACGGTGCATCGAACAATGAAATCATCGCGATACGACAAATAGTGTGTAAATCGCAAATGTTTGTCCACCATTAAATCGTTTACCGACCATAAATACATCTAACTTGCAGATGATTTTTGGAGAAGTAAATAAATAGTGATGCAATTAAAAAAAAGAAAAGGTAAAATGAATCTCTTTACATAAAAATGATAACAATCTACTCTCTAAATTCTTTGAAATGAAATCTCACTCTAAAGAATGAAAATTGAGCCAATCTTGAAAATAAATAGTTCAATTTACAATCTTTAAGAATGAGATTTCATTCTTCAGAGTGATTCACTCGAAAAGTTTTAGAAAGTATATATATCATTATAATTTAACAATAGTGAATAGCGATTCTATATTTTAAAAAATCGTAGATTTTCCAGCGTTAAATATAAAGAGGGTTAAAAAGAATAATTAAAAAATACACATGGATTAGTCGAAACTATGGGGCACCGCGAAATGAAAATGTCGTCTCTTTATTTACACATGGTACACCGTTTTTTGTTGGCAGAGCAATCCACCGTTTCAAGCGAAAACCTCGACGTAGCTCAAAAATGCAACGGGCCGTGCGTTTTGTTATTTCGCGAAAATTTGCGGAAACGCAGTCGTCCGATGATTGCGTGCAAATCCGAAAGAAAGGGAGATTCCTCGTGGGAATTAAAAATCCGTCATGAACAGCGTGAGAGACACCGCGAAAGCTAGAAGCGAAGATCCCGTGAATGAAATGAGATTTGATAAAGCGCGCAAACAACAACGCGTGAGCGATATAATGGCGGCTCGTTGAAAAAGCAGACCAACGTGGCATGATTTCGGCACTGCGACTGCATGCAACTCGACAAATTAACTTTTTGCGAAACAATGAAAGCACACCATGCGTGTTCGAACGTTGTGTTCTGGACGTATACACGTCGGGCATGCAACGATCTGCTCTTTCATTTATGCTATTGTCGGCGAAATCTCATAAAAAGCGGGAATATACATATTGAACAAATGCAGACAAAATTATGATGATAATTTGTTACATCTCTCTCTCTCTCTCTCTCTCTCTCTCTCTCTCTCTCTCTCTCCCTCTCTCTCCCTCTCTCCCTCTCTCTCTCTCTAATAACCGCAATTATAAATCGCAAAAACATTTATAAATCAAATTAGACAATTTTTTTAGCTTGATATATTATTATCATAATAAATCATAAACTTTATAATTTGATTTCAGTCTTATTTAAGCTTTTTGTTTTCAACCTATAATATTATATAGATTAATTGTTTATTATTACAACATCAGAAAATCTAATAATTTATATCTCAATTTTACTGAATTTAATTCCGATTGTGTTTATAGAGATCGAAAGCAAAAAAAAACATGTAACACAGCGCGAGCAAAGTAAGCGGTCTATTAAGGTAAATGCGACGAACCGTCGAATAATTCACGCACTTTCGGATCATGTTTCTTCATCCATATATGTGGTTTCACGATGCCGATGAACACAGCCGCGTGATGATCCCATGTATCCACTGTGTGTCGCATAACAGGCCGCGCATGACATACGTTACGGTTTCGCGAAATGTGTAATTGCGTGCAACTTGCATCGTCTGTCGTTCGCACATGTGATGATGTTATAACGTGCACATGTGTCGTGATAGAGTGAGTGCCCAAGCTCACAAAAAAGTTTAATTGCCAACATATCAGTCGGACAGCTTGAAAACATGGAAATTTCCATAAATTGAGAAAGCTATCAAAAAATGTATATCCTAAAATTAGGATACGCGCGAATGTATAGAATGAATTGAAATATACCAAATGCAATGAAGGAGAAAATGTTTACAGTATTATTTGGTAGACATATTTAGACAGATAGAGAAAAAATTATATAGACATAAAATAATCATAAAATAATTCAAAATTTTTTAATTAACATCTCGTCATTATCAAAATAAATAAATTTTCTATATTTTAAATAGAAGATTAATTTTCAAAGAAAGAAAGAATCGTAAAAAAGTCACAATATTGGCATTGAAAAGTCTTTTTGCATACCTGAATTATTAATCAAGATTATAAAGTTCCTTGAAGCATACAAGTTTTAAATTTCTATTTTTAATATGTAATTCCATATCTCCATAAAGGTTATACTTTTATCAGATATTATTTTTTATACGATATAAATAAATTCAATATTCAAAATATCAATGTAGATAATTTTACTTTTGCCTGTACAAAATCCCAATTTAATTTCAATCATAATATAGCGCAATAAATTATAAATGTATGTATAAAACTTTTTATTATAATTTAATCTACATCCATCAAGCTTTTGGACACATTGACATCTAACAGTAGGATAGAAATATTCAATTTTACAATAAATTTTAGAATAAAATGCATCTTGAAATTTACTTCATAAATAATTTTGCCGAGTTAAATTATTAATTTTAATTAATTTTTGTTTCGTGTCGCGCGATGTATGTGCATTCAATTTTTCGCACGACTTGCTATTCACAATTATTAATAAAATACATTCATATTACGAATCGAAAATCGAATCGTGATATCTCGGTATAAGCAGAAAAACGAACAACTAGTCATGACTGATACTATATGTTTACGGAAATGACAGTAATATGATTATGGATATCAACGATTCCATTTCAATTGCTTTATGCGTTATAGATAGAAATGGAACCAATCTCTTCCTAAATTTCAAAACTTTAGATTATTTACCGCAGTTATTTGTAGTTTTGCAAAACATAACAAAATTTATCTTATCATATATGAATCGATTTATTTATATATACATATGTATAACTAAAAAAATATACATTATGTATATTTAAACATTCATATGTCTGATAGTATTAATTCTGCCATATTTATTGAATACTTCTCTTAATAATTTAATATACACGTAAATAATTTTAAGTTAACATTTAATTACTATACAAAATTTATTACTATACAAAATTTAGATGATCAATCGAAATTAATTTGCTAGCATGACGAAAAGTTTATATAAATTAAATTAATACTGAAAATATATATAGATTGATTTCATTATTATACTCGTACATATAATATATATGCATATACATATAAAAAATACAATATTTTCCATATATCAACCGATAATGTTGCCGAATCTCGCCAATATTCTGTCATTCTAATAACAATTATTATCGATATTAAAATATGTTTAGGTTTTGTTGTACCATTATATTTATTACATCAATATTTCTGCTTTTATCGCAACTGATGAAAATACATAGCAACGATTCATATGTTTATTTATATGAAGCATTTTCAATATATGAAAATGAAAAATCTTTAAACAATAAGAATCATCAGATCTTATCGATCTGTATCGGACTGTACATTTGACTGTACAAACTTTTTAAATTAAAAAATCTTTAAATAAGAGAATTTGATCATGTAATCGTTATAAAAACACGCGAATGTTGATTAATGTTTTAATAATTCAATGTAGATATTCGACATTATATATATATATATGTTATATTACTATTACCAAAGTTATATTATTATTACAAGGTTATACTTTCACAATAATTGTAATATTGGCGCAAAATGAATGCGCGCGAAAAGATGGAAGAAACTATGTTACTCAATTTTTTTATAAAATGTAGACATTGTTAGTTAGACTCTTTGTTAGTATAAATGAAATTGAATTTCATTTTCTGTATTAAATTCTTTCAAAGCAGTTAGTATAAAAAATTAACCGAATTCCTTCAAGTTGAAATATATATTAAATAGCATTAGATTAGAAAGAACTGATAAAGAAAAAAATTTTAATATTCAAATAATAACTGCATCAAATATGAAAAACTAGATACAAAGAAGATTCCAAGATTCATTTATTATATTTTAAAATATCTTACATATTATTTGTGATGAATAATTTAACAAATTCTTATCTATCAAACATAATAAATCATCACTATACAAAATAATCATAATTTTTGTATAAAATTTTATTTAAAGTGTTGTTGCGAAAATTTAATTTAAATAAAACCCTCAACTCAAAATATAATTTGGTTACAAGTGGATTAATAAATTGGTACGTCGATGCAGTAACGATTTAACTGCGTATTACGTGCAGCAATCACGCTAACATGAGTTTCAATAATCTCACTTCAAATATTAATTTTCTTTCTACGCTCCAATATCAAATCTGTCGATGCATCCAACACAATAATCAGGTTGCAAACCGCTCGTATCGTGCCGGAAATCACATTTTATTTATCGTCGTTACGGAACGTGTCAGCGGAATGCGGCTCAGCTCGTAAGCTTGTTACAATGCGGAAGCTCACGTTGCGAAGAGAAGCTTCGACAAATTTCCACGGGCACGTGCTTGCGATGCAACGCGAAGCTTAACATATAGGTGGGTTACAGTAAGTGAACTCGCGCGATACCATGCATGCAACAAACACCTCTATTGTTAGACTGCATTGGAATTGCATCTATTATATATTTATTGTTTCATATATAAACTCACGGTTTATCTTCAATCAATTAAATGTCGATTAAGAATCTTTAATAATTTATATAATGAATGATGAAAAGTAATGACACTTTTGCTTTCAAAATTTTTCGTTTGCTTCTATTGGAAAAATTTAAATTTTATTTTTATTATTAGATTCCAAGATACCTATCTTTCATTATTGCGACAAATAATATTTTTATATATAAACATTGATAAGGAAAGAAATTATTACAATATAGAAAAATCTTTTTGAATTAAAATAAAAAATTATATCATTTAAATATTGTATTTGTTAACTACGCTGTTCTAATAATCTCATAATATTTGTATAATAAAAAAAAGAAAAATAGTTAAAAGTCATCGTTATATGTCCATTTTATCTTATTTTAACAAATTTGGCGAATAAAGAATAAATTTAAAATCCAAATCAATTAAATGCTTTAAAAATTACTTTTTTAAATCTTCTATGGGCTTTTTTGATTTCTTTCAAAGTGACGTCTGACATAGTTTTATGCTGCAACCGCATCTTTAATTAGGAAGTCAGAGAGAAGGAAAAGGAGAGAACAGGGTCAGTCAGAATGTGACTTGAGAATGATCAGGTTTGCTCCAGGCATAAACAGAGCCATTGTTACGCCCCGCAATGAGAGAATCCAAGATGAGAAACACGCCACGCGTAGAAGCTAATTAAGTCAGCTCGAAACCACCGTCGCGGATGCTTTATTAAACTGGCACCAGATGCTCGGCCATAAATTCTCCGCACGGTCACGTTCCAATTTCCGAATTGACCTGCCACGCGCGCAGGACAACGACAATGGGCAGGAAATGCAACTAGTGTGAGAAGCTTCTGTTTTGCGACGCACTCCGTCTCTTACTTCGAGGAAATAACGATGTCGTTCTGCGAGAAACTACTGACAACAGCTCTTTACTTTTCCGCCTCTTGAATTTTTGAAATACAATATGTAGATTTTATACATCGCAATGAAAAATATGTCAGACCTTTTATTCCACGAATGAACAACGTAAATTGCACAAAGCAAAGAGATGTCACATATTATCACGCCAACAATATAAGTCTCGTAGCTCGAAAAAATGCGTGTATTTCTTGTTGCAAATAATTAAATTAATATTTAAAAAATGCGCGAATAAGATAAGATATTTTCAAATTTTTTATTTAACAATTCTGAAGATTTTTTTTAATGGTTTAAAATTTTAAATATTGAGTAACTATCTCGATAAACTTTTAAATTGAAATAATGTCGAAGTATTAAAAATAAATTATTAAAGTTAATAATCAAGTAATATTATTAACGGTTCTGATGAATATATTAGTACTATTTATACTGAAAAAAAATTTTTCTGTAAAAACAAAAAATTTTCAAAGCATCAAATGTTAAATTACGTTTTCATCTCTTTGTTATTTTTACTGTCTTTCATACGCGTAGTATTCATGCATATTTTCATACATTCAATTTTCCTTGGACACAAAATTTTCAAAATATGAAAAAGTGTTTGTCGTGAATAGAAATTGCAATTTCACAGTAGCAAATTGGTGCTTTGCAAAGCTGTATAGAACGTCATCGTGACGGGAAATAATTTCGTAGTCAATATTCAAAAATATGGTATATCGAAACTATCAATAAAGATAACATCCATTCCCAATTTTGATTTTTAATACTAAACTTTTAATACGCGAACCTTTTCTATTATTAAAAGCAATCAAAGAATCTAATCTATGTATAATCTTGTAAAATCTCAATAGTTTAATAATAAAATAAGACATAAATATCTTTAGGATTAATTTTTAACTTTTAAATACAATAATTAAAATGATCGATTTAATAATTATAATATCACTCTCTCTTAATAAAAAATTATTTTTCATGTAAACATTCTAACGAGGAAAACATGTCAATATTAACAAATTTCATTTCTGACAAATGATATTATCTTTATAAATTTTAATAAAAATTAATGAAAAGATGCGGAAATAATTTTGAAATGCCTCATAAACACAATGACAAACGTGTCGTGAATTGACATGAGATACAGGCACAATTTTTTCTTCTCGTCATAAAAATGCCCCTTGTCGTTTATCTTACTTTTATCAGTCCACGAACATTCAGATGTTTCTACGAGAAATAACGTCGATTATCTACTGCATCATACTATATCAAGAGAAATCGCGCCTGTCGCTTCGTATCTTTTGTCAATTCAAAAGCATTCGCGAGAAAAACTGTTTTTCGCCTATTCTTTTAGAACAATAAATCATCGATAAAAATGTGAATTGAATATTTAGTAAATAAATATGTAGTCTCTGCATGAATACATATTGTATAAAAAATATTGTAATTACATATAGCAAAATTGTGTAGGCAAATGTAATTATCAGTAAATATATTTACCAAATCAATGCAGTCATTTCATTACATCTAAAAAATAATGTAATAATAAAATCAATTGTATCAAACAAATAATTATAATATGCAATATGTATGATATATATATATATAATTATATATATATGATATATATATATATATATATATAATTTAGTAATAAATGTATATTAAATGTTTTATGCATCATTTCATATTTCTAAAGAAAATCTTTCATACATATATTAGATATATTCCCCAAAATGTTTTATTTATTCATGACATTTTATTAATTATTTAATTTTAGATTAGAGATTTAATTTTAATTATTTTAGATAATTTCTCTTTTAAATAATAATATTCTTATCACAAAATAATTCGTATTTATTATCTGATTTGTGAGGATTACGAAAGATGATAACAATCGACAATATCAGCTATAACATTATATGAGATTGTATCATTGTGAATTATGACACAATGGCTGTATTCAATAAAAAAAGCAACTTCTTAATTATTATAAAATTTTATAATATGATTTCGCCCTCAATATGGTTTCGCCCTAAGCTTCTCATTGGATCTAAATATATAAATCATTAAAGAATTATGTTAAAGAATCTAAAGTCCATTCTACAAATAATTATAGCTGTAAGAATTGATCAATCACAGGCCTAGTTTCCATCGAAGATTTAAACTGGATCAAAAAGTAAGAACCAACCAACTCGAGAACCAACCAAATAGACTATTTCCCTGTTACAGTCGAATGACAAGGGAATGGAACTCGATTATAGTTGATTGATTCTTACATTCTGATCCGGTTTAATCCCTCAGTGAAAACTAGGCCACAATCAAATATGAGAAGACTATTCGACTGTGATGAATCAATTTTTACAATTACAATCTTTTACAACTACATTTACGCAATTATCGAATGAGCTTTAAAACAATTGCAAAGTTGCTTTATTGCGTGCTCTACTAAATGCAAATACATAAACGATCACATGGATTTACAATAAACACTCACCGATCGATGAATCGTCACCGTTCTATCGCTCCGGAATTCCGCTATCGTTCCATCTACGGATGCGGGCTCTTCGAAAAAGCATGATGATTGTAAGACTCAAATGTCGTCCTCGTGTACATCCATTCCCTCGTCAGAAACGTCTTTACACGACACTCCCGGTACTCATTACACGCGTTTCGAATATGCAAATAACGTGATAACGCACGCAATGCATTCCGCCATGTGAAACGATGAAGGCAACCGACGCGCTGACAACTTCACACTGCGCGCCGGCAACTTCACGCCGCTACGCGAACGATTGCGTCGATGTGAAAATACCTATCCACCGATTCGAATTCGAGTTAGCGAAGTCGACCGTTAGCGAATATTACTATCAAATACCTCATTGCTCCGAAAAATGGTTCACCCGATGCTCCTGAAATGCGCAATGCACTTGTAAAACGAGTAGAAAAGGCAGAACGATACATATGTACTTTGATAAGTGAGATAATTATTATAAGAATCGTTGAATTATTATAAGAAAGTGTGTTGCAACACACTTGCAACACAGGATATTAAGTTACGTTTAGAAACTACATTTGAATACTCGGACGTATCATTTTATGATTGAACGATAAAGATATGTGAAATGACGCACTAAAACACTCAGATGAAAGTATCGAACGCGTCCTTAAGATGATCATACATAGTTAATAAATACTAGATAATATATTATATTAATGGATTGGCGTAGAATATCAACGATGATTTTGATTCTTGAACATCAATATCATTTTATTAAGTTCCATGTCACAGAATAATGCTCGTATTCATAGTCAGACCTTGTACTTAAGGCTTTCTTAAATTTATCTTTAGATACTCAGAATTATGTCATTAACAATGACATAATTCGTAGAGTATCTGAAGATAAATTTAAGAAAGGATTAAATTTAAGAAAGGATTATAAGGATTATGAATACGAGCATAAATCACAGTGCAATAAATAAGTATACATACGTAAAACTAAAGTGAAATATAACATATTGTCGATAATACTGATCGCGTAAGGTTGTAAAAAATACTAAAAATACTGATGCCTGTCAGTATTACTGATTTAATATTACTATCTGATTTAATATTACGGTCAGTATTATTAACTGTGTAAAGTCACCTTTAAAGAATTTGTCTCGTTGAGCATCAAAACTTCGACACGCGACGATGGTCGTCTGTTACTTAAATTAAATTCGACACTTCCCCGATTATCACTTTCTCGCGTGTTCTCACGTGAAACTCATCAGTTTCGACTCGGAAGACAGATAATCGCATGCGACGCGAAGGCAGATAATCGTACATGCAACGCGCACCGTGTAACCGCGTCAGTTAAACTCGAGACAATATGGCGGCGGGACTGTGACGTAGCGATGACGTAGCGTGACGTAGCACGTCACGCGACTGCAATAAAACCGTTATAACGAACGCGTAATTTTGAATTTATATACATTAATACGAGAATGAAAAACTCTTGTTACAAGCATTTCTGATGCACAACGCGAAGCAAGCCTAATAGTATCGAAGTATAGATTCATTGTGTGTGACAAATTTCTTGAAATTTGGTAAGGAAACACACCAGCAACTTCGTGTTGCTATGCAAATTTTCGACGTAAAAACATCATCAATACATACTATAGAGTATAAAGTCTTGTGTCCATAATTCTAGAAATCCGAGATCTCGAATAAAGAAAAAATTGATTAAATTGTTCAGTTATATGACCAAATTGTTCAAATGTGATTTGTAATTAAGATTCGTTCTTTCTCTTTTCGAAATCTTGAATCGATTTCTAATAGGATTTTCGCCGATATTACACACAAAAAAATACATACTACACATAAGTGTAACACTTGTTTCAAGTATTTCAAAAGTTATAACTTACATATAACTGCAAATCAAAGTTCTTTATAAGTATTAAATTTATTTAAAATATGTTTTGAATTCTCTAGTAAGTTTAATACTTCAATTAAAATTATTATAATAAATTAAAACAAATTCGATTATAAAATCGACTATAAAGTCGCTTTTTAAGCAATTTTATAATATTCTTAAAAAAAAATAAATTCTTTTGAGTACATAATGAGTTTTTTTCTAAAATTTATAATAATTATATTTTAAAATTATTATCAAGGAAATATTTTTTGCTAAAGATAACCATTGCTTAAAATTTAAAAGGAAGAAAATAAATTAAGTAATCACTTTTCTTAGCAATAGAAATAATATTTTTCTATGTATATTACACACATACCTCATTTGAGAAACAATTCACACCGAAACTCGATATTCAATCATACATGCAATATTGCAATGTACTTGGAACGAATGCTCTTAAATTACTTCACGGACTGCGCAGTTACATGAGACGATACACGCCGAAATAGATCTACGGATGAATATCAGCAAAAATCCCGTCATGATAATCGTTTTTATTTAATTCAATGTTCTTGATCCTCCCGAAAGGGGATCACACGTAAGACTTGTTTTCGAATAAACGAAATAATGGCGTGACGCGGTAGGTGAGAGGGGCGGAAGGTCGACGCGAGTCGAGTAGTTGAAAACAAAACACGAGAGTGGTGTGGCTGTGACGTAGCAGTGACGGGTGGTGCCGAGGATCAACGCTACAAACGCTTTGAATTCTTTAATCAATCAATTCGTAAAATTCTTTCTTCTGATCATTCATTTTGCGCATCTTGGGAACAAAACTCTTATATTCTTACAATATATTTTAAAGTATTCTTTAACTGATCAATTTATTAAAATTCTTTCTTTTAATTGGTCAACGAAGTATTTGCAGCGGATCGTATTTTAAATGGATCGCATCCTCGGAATATGCGTTTCACTTGATATTCGCAACGCTCATGAACAATATTTCATCCTTGTTGTTTATCAAATGTTAAATGATAAAGATAAAATAATATTCGCAAACGTTGTAAACGCCAAGTAAAACGCGCCTAGCAAAGTCAGTGCGCGGCGTAGCGCTGTGACGTAGCGCTACGTAGACGTGACGTTGCGGTGATGCGAGGTGGGGCGTAGTCGGCAAACTTCGCAGTTCACACCTATAATAACGCAACCTTCGCGCGGGGAGCGTCACTACGTCACATCGCCTGCTGGTAATTCGATGATCGTGGCAAGTATTTTACCGTTGAAAATCTCATTACGCAAAAAATTAGAACAGGGGATATTTCCGATATTTCGGTTTAAATTCAGTTACACATCGTGGCGTTCGAACAAGTTAGAAATAATAGCGTTATGAATAATACATCTCAATGAGCAAAAATATTTTTAGAAGAAAATGGCAGCTCGAGAAAAAATTTAATATAATCGTCTATTATTGAATCTGTTTTAACGTTTTGTTTTCTAATCGGATAATGTATTTCGAAAAAGTACAGATAGAAACACGAGTTAATAACACGAGTCAAACGAGAAAGCAAAACGATATAAAAAAATTGTCGGTATATTGTATTGTAACATGACAATGCAAGCTGGGCTTTCCTCAAAATGCTACCATCGTTATAAACAAGCTAGTCACGACGCAAAGTGACATGTAATACATTCCTTGACGACTTCTTTGAACAAGTTTTTGTATCGTGCTTCTCTCTTCGTTCAAGATTATTAATAAATTCAAAATAATATAACAATGTCAAAACACAAAACAATTATCTTCTAATATAAAGACATTATCTTCTAATATATACATATATATATAGTTCTAAATATATTCACGAACGACATGTTTATTTTGCAATTGCGAATTAAAAAGAAAATATTATTCATTGAGATGCATTAACGCTATTGATCACGCTTTTCCTCTCCAACATAATTTCGCAACTATATATTAGCATTTCTACTTCTCACTTTATTGTTGTATCAATGGCTACACTTTCAAGGACGATACTAATCTGAATTTAAAAGTTTTCGATTTGCATCAATTACTACATTTAAAGATATTCTATTATTAATATTATAAGATACTGAATTAATGAAAATACATGAATTTTATATACATGTATATATAAAATTTATATGTATTTTTATAGTTGAATATATTATGAATAATAGTATCTTATAATATTAATAATAGAATACTTTTAAATACAATGAATGATACAGGTCAAAAACTTTTAATGATTTCAGACTGATCTCTCTGAAAATAAAATCGAACGTCACGTGCTACGACAACAGTAATGAAGTGAGGAATAGGAACAGTAATAGGCATGAATATGTATATATAATTCAATTTCAAGTCAAAAGTACTCAGCTCTGCTATTATAGCCAACCAACAGGCTTGAAAAATTCGTCGTACGATGAAAAATGCATAAATGAAATAGCGGCCTAATAATATCTTTCTGAACGTACCTTAAGAGTTATAATAAGAGAATATTGAACATGATACATGAACAAATCTAAAGAAAATTCCACGAAATTATAAAGGGCATTCTACACTCATTGCCAGTTAAAACGTTTGTCGCAATAAACGTTTCAACTGGCAACGGATGTTTGCAACGCATTGTAGAATATCCTTAAGAATCGGGAGTGACGCAACACCATAAAGCAAAGTTTCAACGCCTCTTCCAAGTTTGTAGTACATCGCGTGTATTTATCGGGAATGCCGAATAAAGTGACGGGCGATTTTTACATCAATTATTATCGCGTGTGTGTGTTTCTTGTGGATGTTTCAACAACAAACAGCAGAAATTGTGGCGACGGTACATCAGCGCCGGTGAGTAAATCATTCGTGTTGTTCGCATGACTCAGCAAATTAGGTTAGACGCACTAGTGCATGTAATTAAAGTCATTATACACTAATTTAATCTGAGTCTATAAGTGAAATGTAATTATTTTGAATTATAAGATACATATTTTTATTATTACTTAATAGCACGATGAAATGCATTGAAGATTTCACGGTTTAACTCGTATTTATATTTATATTAAATACACATTTTTATGTTTATTTATGTACCTTCTCTAATATGCACGATGTGCGTCCAATCGAATTTGTTATAACTTGATGCTAAATTGTTCATCTATTCAACTTCGATTGTCATTTTAATTCTAATGATTCGAGTTAAGTTCATATTGGATATATAGACTTATAAGGCCTGTCCAATTTTAGCTCCAGAATCAAAACGTAGAGTCATCGATATAAAAAAATTCAATGTTAGTAAAATTTTTGGGACTGTAAAGTGGGACTGTAAAATAAATAAACTGCTCAAACTGCTCAACACTTTACAGAAAGATTTCTTCGAAATCTTAATCAAATTGATTTTTTGTGTCGATAGCTTTGCTTTGGTTCCGGAGCTAAAATTGGACAGGCCTGACTTATAATAAGATACCTAGAGCCAGCATGACTCCATGATAGAAGTGAAGCCGAATAGAACAGGAAAGTGAAAACAACGGTGAAGAATCTCTATTCTTCTCCATTATTGTGAATATGGGCGTGTAAAAGGATAGAAATTCATCAATGCATATTTTGCATCTCTCACCTTCTGTCGTCTTCACTTCTATCCGAAGGATCAACACTATAGCAATTAATATACAATCAGTGTATTGTATTTCTTCAGAAATATATTGCCACAGTACAGTAATAAAACGGGTAATGCTAGCAGTAGCAGTACTAATACGTTAACAATAATACAAGCAATAATACAAGCATGAGTATACAGCAATACATTAACATTACTTGGCAATATTGTGCGCAATAAATGGCAATACATAGGAAACAATACTAACAATACAATAACAATGCTAGCATTAAAGTGTATTGTATTGTCATAATTAACAATCACTATACGTAGTGGTTGACTCCTCCCTTCTACATAGGGAAGAATTTCACTGGGAAAAATTCGATTAGAAATTTAGGAAAACTGACAATTAAGCGCAAATTGTTTTAAACACTTTTAGTATGAATTTAATCCTTTTAAGGTTTTAAGAAAGAAAGAGATTATCATGATAACAACGAATATGTAATTAATTATATGTACCAATTTCAAAAATTAAATTAAATTAAATTTATTTAAATTTTTTAAAGATATTCTTATTAACATCTCAAACTATTAATTTTTATAAGATGTTTAGCATCCAAATGATTAAGTTGGTTATTATTGCCAAAGTAATATATGATTACTATTCCAGATCTGTTCATAACTATGTTTTAAGACTGAAAACGGTTATGGCACTTTGCAGAATTGGATATGTATATAAATTCACACTAAAATACTTAAGCACTAAGATCCGCTTTGATCGAAAATAGGATTATTTCTCTTAATTGATCTGAATTAAAAAATTTCTATTTGTATCTCGGCGCGAAAGCAATTCAGACGATAACACAGTCATAAAAAGAAATTGTAAGCAACGGATTGACAATCGTTCGCTTGATGGATGTTTCCCGATCTTTTTCAATTTATTTCCCGGCAAATAAAATGATAAAAAGTACGAATTGATTGGTTCTATGTCGTATGTTAAATTTTCTTTTTATGACTGGATGAGTGCAAAAAATGACGACAAATGGTAATAATTAAATGAGAATAGAAATTGGATATTATAAAAGTTATATTCCTGTTATTAAATGTTTTCATAATGGTTTTAATATTTTCATCTTTTATCCCATTTTAAAAAAATTATATATATTGATTCCTTTTTCTCTGAAAGTCCGTAAAATGGATTTTATAATGCAGATTTAACACATTTTTTTCAAATAGATTTAATTTTTTTACAGGGAATAAGACTCCAGTAATGCAGTTCCGTCGTACTTCATCTTGGTAAGTCACATTCTATTTTCTACAGTTCTATTTTCTTAATGCTATTCTATTCTAAATGCAACAGATAATATAAAACTGCAACTGCAGTGAAAAGGTAAAAAGCAGGCGCTCTCTCTGATTAAAATATCGGAAAACTGGGTGTTATGAAAAAGAAAGTTTCTTCTTCTCTTTATTTCGCATATCTATAAAAATTTCTATAATAATCTTTTAAAATCGACAAATAATGTATTAAATTCGAGCCCATTGATTGAACATGCATCCGTTCCAACATTATCAAATTTAAGATAAGACTGTATACCCGTTTCACGCGTCCTATCTTTATAAGCTCATACGCAAAGTTAAATTATAAGCTCAACTGTGCCATGGTTCGAGTCTATTCCGTAGATAACCCCACGAACGACTATTCCGCGTAAATCTTGTTAAAACCTTCACGCAGCCACGACATCGTCTTCAAGTTTATCTTCTTCGGCTTTGCATTCGCGATACTTTGCTAAGAAATTAAAAGGCAAGTAGCTAAACTGTTTTTTATGAATTAAAATACAGAGATATATTTAGTATCTCTGTTACATGTTAAAAAATAATAGAGATAATAATAATATTGAGATATTTCCCGCTGAAATAGAAACCTTATTTACAATGCGATCAATCAAGCGTTTATTTATATTAGAAATCTTATTTCTATTTGTTCGTAATTTATGGCGTAGTAAGAAATACGAGAATATTTTTAATGAAACAAGCACAGTAAATTTTTATTTAAATCTTTACTCTTTTAATTTTAAATCCTTCTTGCAGGGATTTTCAGATAATACATTTTAAATACATATTATGTCGTTGAATTTTTATTACATAATCATATTGATGTTAGACATATGATAGAAATGTAAACTTATGATTCAGTGATCATCTCGTTTTTGAAAGAAATAAAAAAGAATTGTGAGCACTTATTAATCTCATCCACTCAATGCTTTTATTTCGTGCTTTATGACGGAATATGAAGATTAATAGTCAACCATTGTTTGCAGTAGTCGCATCCGCTCTCGTTTCCGCGAAACGACGAAATGCGCGAGAGTGAGCCGGAGGGGATGAAAGAGGGTCGTGAGCTGTTAAGCTTAAGCTAACTCACTTGTCTTGGCGGCGTGAAGGATATACCAAACGACCTTCTAAACACCTTCTGTCGCGGATATTTCATCGAATTCGAAGATTAAAGGACTCTTGAAGTACCCTGGGGCGAGAATAGAATGGACATGAGGACGGGGGATGGTTACCATTATCCAGAATGGACAGCTTATCTCAAGCGTCATGACGAGGAAAATGGTGCTGATGAATTCGCATTGCGAAGAAACCGTTCTCAAAACGTTAACCTTTTTACTGGCCGATTCCTTATTTTTTCAACAAAATATTCCCGAGTGACATAAATAAAGTCACCTCAGCTTTTGTATCGCTGAAAGGCTCTGCCTTTCAATATTAGAGAGCACTCAAGATCAGAAAATGGAATATATACAAGAAAGATGAGTCAGAAAGAATATCAAGTTTATGGTATTGAAATTCCGTCAACATTGTAGGAGAAAAAGTAATTTATATTTGACGAAGATTGATAAAGACATAGATACTATGACATAAATCATATTTACGGAATATATTATTACTTTTAAGATGAAGTTTTCTTTCCAAAGATCCACGTAGTATATGTAACAAATGCAAAGAGAAAACTGTAGAAAGAAAAAGATTTATTCCAATTTGGATTTATAGATTACTATTGCTTAACATATCTTTTTAATTCAAGCAAGAAAATCATATCATATAGATTTTCTCGACAGAACTCTGCATAAAAAATTAAATTTAAATTTAAATTTTAGTCATAGATTTGCAAAACATTTCTTTATAAAAGTCCATATAAGTCCATATTTTATTAATATTAATGTTGTTTTGTATAAATTACTTCTTTTTGAATGTGTAAATTTGATATTTTGTCTTGGCATGTATTAATAATATCGTTAGATATCATAAAAGTTATTATCAAAAAGAATTGAAATCTATGTAGTTTAAAATAAAATTTCTATATAGTTTAAAATAAAGTTTAAGATAAAATTTAAGAAATGAGTTCGGTTTCTCAGAGAAGTTGTTAGTTACGCCAGTGATTCCTTCGAGGAATATAGACAAAGTCCTCAAGTAACATTTGTTCCTGGGAAGAATCACTTTAGCTTCATCAGGGAAGCGACGCGTCTGGCCTTTGCAACGAACAATCGTGGTCGTGTCCTCTCTTTCAGTTCCGTGCAATTTCTTGCAGCGCAAAATCGTGTAGGAATACAGAAATTAAATTTTTGAATGAGAAACAAGGAAACGTTACATTGCAAAATTTTTTACTTTGAGTTGAGGAATGCAGATATTATCAGAGTAGAATAGTACGCATTAGGTTTCAAATATTTCGAAATTCAAGATATTATATTTTCAAGTTCTTTTATGAGACGAGATACTTCATATTTATGAAATGTATAAAACATTTTTGTGACTTTATATATAATTAAGATTTATATTTAATTCTTTTATTTACAGAATTATACCGAGATAAAATCGATATAATATAATCTTCTTGCACGAATTAAAAAGAAATTGCTTAAGCAATCATAATTTATGAATTCATATAAATACTATTTTCAGATTTTTCTAACATGAAAATTAAAATGCTAATAATGTATTAAAAAATTAGATTTTAAAATAATATAAAGATAAAAAATATGACTTTTAAGTTTCGAATATTTTGCAAATTAAAAAATAGATACGTATTACTAAGAAAATCTGATTTGTAAAAAAACAGAATCGCATTTCTAAACAAAGACAACCATTAAAAATAACGGATTTTGATATCATATTATAAAGTTACTCAAAAAAACACAAGTTATAATACAATAAACATCTGTCTATTCACTATCTTTATCGACTAAAAGCAACTTTCCAGTTTCTACAGACACAAAGCAAGTTTTCTTCATAAGACTGCATTAGTATCACATGCTTTAAATATTTTATACATATATACCTCAATCTCTCTTCTATACGGTGCAGCTTTTTTAGATATGTCCGAAGATTTTAATTTTTTGACGATTTTTTTCAAAATTTTTGATATGATCAAGATTCTTAACGCGTATTTGTTTTTTAATTTGCAAAATATTTTAAAAAAAACCTCAAGAGTCAAAGTCATATAAAGAAAAAATCATGTAGAAATCTTTTTTTAAATCTTTTTTATGTCTCTTTTTTTTTTTAATAGGTTGGAACTTTTTCCACGATTCACTATCCGATTCCGTTCGAATTCCGCTAAAAAACGAGACAGTCTCGTAAAAGAAATACGCTGCGATAGAATGTTATAGGTGGAAGTTAACTTCGCGACCGGAAACTTGAGCGATAAAATTTACCCCCAATTTCACTCGGGGGAGATATCCAACTCTTCCACACTCGCTATTATTGCTAGTCGATCTTCGCAAGCGAACTCGCGATAAATACTAATTAACCTGCTGTATGTGCCGCCATGAGATAAAGCGTGGCGTTCTTTAATTGTTCTTGTACTCTGGCTTACGAAAATAGGAATGAGATCGAAGATCTCACGAAAGGATTTTCGAAACAAAGTTGTATGCATACGACATTGCAAAGAATAACATAAAAATGTAGAATTTAAATCAGGCTGTAACAGGATTCATGAGATTCAATCTACATGGAAGAAATATAGAACAAAAAAGTATATAAGAGAGATGAGACTGAAGCTGCTATATATTTTAGATACATACGGTGTACATTAATATGAAATTACCTTCCCTTTATACATAGCGCTTACAAGTATCCTTCACTATTAATCAAAATGTGAATTTAAAAATCTAGACGGTTATTTTCCGCTCGATGATTAAACAAACTTATATATAATTTAGAATTACGAATAAATTTAATTACTGTTACCAATGAGATTATATTAATGCGATTTTTATAATTTTAAAACATTTCATGAGTTTATCTAACTATTCTGTAGGATTCTTCCGGGATAAAATCCGCTTTCTAATAAACGTCTGAAAAGTGTGCACCGAGGTGTATACTTGTACAATACTCAAGAGGCGAACACCACTTTGGGAAATTGCTAGCCCTTCCTAAACTGCCCTTTCATGATCATCTTCTTCCTCTGATCTATTATACTTGATACATAATTCATTATCAAAGAAGCTTCTATGTACAAGCTGTTGGATTGTGCAAAATAGTTTTAAATTTGACTTAATATGTCTGAGATTATCTCAGTGTGTAACATATTATCTATAATATCAATTATAGGCCTTAATTTTTTTATTAATTTTTTTTAAACAATATCTTTATTCCTCTCAAATTAAATTGAGAGAGATCTTTCGCAAAATGTTTACTGCCAAAAATATTGTAAATTAATTCATATATAATTAACTCATAAAATGTTTCTTAATTTAATACAATTCTGTGGCTTCCCAGATTTATTTTAAGCGATCTTTTAGATATCGTTAGCAATTTTAGCAGATTTTATTAAACTTTGCGAAAGAAAGTAAAACTAACATATTTAACTAGTGTCAGCTTTATCTAGTTTATTTCTTCTCGGCTTGTACTTTTGGATTGTACTTTCTTGGTTATGTTAAACTTTCGTTCGAAAGTTTCATTTTGCTAAGGAACCAAGTTTTATCCTTGATTCCTTATCTTATCTTATGAAATCTTGATTGTATAGATTTTTCCATGCAAGTTTCTGTAAAAAACACATGGCGTAATAATGAAACTATTCAATAGATGTTCGCATAATTAATTGCACTTCATATGTGGTACAGTGTAGCTTAAATATTTTAAATATTTTATAAATGCGATAATAAATGTATTTTTTATTACATTTTGAAATAATATTTTATTATTTAATGTATAATATTTCTATTTAATGTTCTATTTGATCAAGTATTATTATTGTATAACATTTTTTATTAATTACTAAAAATATAAATATTCTTTATCTATTATATATAAACTTTAATGTTTTTAAATTTATTATAAATTTTATTACACAGATTAAGTACATGAAAGAAATATTTTACTCTGACTGAAATATAACTATTGATTCTTCAACATTAGATATTTTATTTCACCAAATATTCTACAGTAAGATAAAAAAGTCATTTTTGTCATTTCGCAGGTACATTTCATAAATATGTATTGTAGATTGCTATCGTGAATGATAGAGAGCAAAAAGTAAGGCTTCCATATGTTAGAAAATAAAATTTCTTGCAAGGAAACTTTGAATACTGCTCGAGCTAAGATCGAACAGAAGATACAAGGCAATATAATATTTTCTATTGTATCGACAATACTATATGCATTGATTTGAATGAACTCGTAGAAAACCAATTCACATACATAACGACAGTTTTATTTAAAGATTGTATATTATATATGAAGAATATAAGATTCGTGAAGTTAGTACGATTCTAATTAATATAAAATTAATTAATATAAAAAAAAATAACAGTAGCACTTTTCATAGGTCTATATTTTCTTGTAAAAATAGAAAAGAATTCCGTATATTATATATACTAAAAAATCAAAATTGAAAATATAGAAGCTGAAACTCTGTTTATATTATATTGTGTGTGTGTGTGTGTGTGTGTGTGTGTGTGTGTGTGTGTGTGTGTGTGTGTGTGTGTGTGTGTGTGTGTGTGTGTGTGTGTGTGTGTGTGTGTGTGTGTGTGTGTGTGT
>NW_012130080.1:5003041-5004279 GCF_000143395.1 Atta cephalotes | reverse complement strand
GTGCGTGCGTGCGTGCGTGCGTGCGTGCATGTTTAATTTTTTTATGCACCTCTTTATCATCTAATCGCAAGGACTATCTTTGGAAAGTTACAAAGTAATTTCTTTACAGAAAAGTTTGCACAAGCTATACTGTGAGAAACTTGAGATATCACGCAGTTTTTTCATGATTTTATGACCACTTAAGATCGCGAAACTTGTACGGCAGCAAACCAAGACCGCTGCTTCGCGTTGTTTGCATTTTCCCTTAAAGGGCCGCTTCGAGTGCTATGTGGGTCAGGATTACTGCAGTGTGTACTTTGTTTGCTACTCGTCGCAACTGTATGCTCGTGTAATACACCGACAAGTAGTTGAGTTCCGTGGCGAGGAAACCGACTCACTAAATTGGCATGACAAACGTATCTGTCGCAACTACTCCAATCTTTCGGTGTAACTTGTAAGCATTCCAATCTCGTTCTAAAATAATTTAAATAAGTTAAATTTAATAGTTATGTATGACGTATGAATACATACATTTCATAGATAATATTTAAAAATTCAAAAGGAAATAAAAATAAAAAATCATAAATTGACTGACTCTTCTTCAATAATAAGAGAAGAATGAAGCTTTATACATTGTTAAATTGATGAATATCAAATTATATTTATTTGAATTATTTTTTATCATTTTTATAGATCATTACTGATACTTCTATTATATTTAATATATATCGTTAATAATATAATTAAAACAAGTTAAATAAAAACTCAAGAAAATGTAAATAAATTTAACTAAAATTTGGTTTTATTATTTATTATTGTAAGTGCATACTTTAATATAGAATTTACTTTAAAACTAAATTAATCACAGAAATGAATTGATTTGCAGTGTAATAAATAACAAAAAAGAAGTATGTTATCTTTTCAGATATACATTCATTTTTTTATTTTTATTTTATATGAATATCATTCATGTTTTTCTTGTATTTAATCTATAAAATACAATATAAAAAGATATGACATATAATTATTACACAAAACATTTTAGAGATTCTCTGTTATTGTGTTCACTTATTAATTAATTTTGCAAATCAAAGCAGTTATCACGTTCTTGCACCCTCAATAGCGATCGTTGTCAGCAAGCGATTGATATCGTATGTTAATCTTGATATAGACTCTCGTTGTCGACACATTTGAGCACATGAAAGAGAAAGAGAGAGAGAGAGAGAGAGAGGAGGGGAGGGGGGAGGGAGAGAGACGAC
>NW_012130080.1:4991574-5003021 GCF_000143395.1 Atta cephalotes | reverse complement strand
GGGGAGAGAGAGACCTGACTGTAAGTGGGTTTCGAAAGTGGCGAGTTCGTCGGCCAGAACGTTAACGAGATTATTAACGCGTCCGCCTGTCCTCTAAAGTCTAAAGAGTCGTCTCGTCATGAGATGATCCTGAAAGAATCTTCGCCCTTTCCGAAGGTGAAAACGCGGCAATTAAGGCGACCCCGACTCCTTTCCAATTCGGCGATCAAGAGAATCAGTCTTGTGAAAAGCTCGTCGCCTCGTCATTTAAGTGCAGTGCAGATTAAATTAAAAAGTGTTTATCATAATTAAATCTAACAGCTATGAACAGTATTATACGGCGATAAAGATATGTGGAATTGTAAAATTGCATATTTTTTAATAATCTGAGTAATAGACCTCGCACTAATTATGTGGAAAACATGATATTAGTTAAATTAACTGAATATTTCATAATAGAGATTTTATAAGATGATAATTGAAATCTTCATAAATGCAATTATAAAAAATAGACTGATTTTCCTGAAGGTTGCTATTTCTAATCGCATTAAAAAGTATTTACAGCACTATTTCTAATTGTTTTTCATCATTCTAGTTTTTTTTTATATTTTTTAGATATACAGATTTATCTAGTTTATATCTAGTTTATATCTAGTTATTTTTTATACATTAGATAATTTTTTGTTTTGCGTTGATTTAAAATACATCAGATTTCTTTCATTTCATATTTTTCTCTTGTCATTTCATCATTACCAATACATTTATATCAATTGACAACATTATTTTAAGACGATACGATCTTCTTTTCTCTAAATAAAAAAAAAATTCTAAACGAGAATGATTTTTTCATGAACGGAATAGACCGAAATGAACGGATGGTAGATACTACCATTCAGAGAAATGGAACGGAAAGCAGTAAATTGCGCGGAAGTACATTCGGCAGATTGGATTAGCATTTTATGCGCGAAAAGCAAGCAGTCGTATGTGCGCGTATGTCACCGGTCAAGAATATGCAATATCCACTCGATGTTAGTCAGTGAAACGTGCAAATATCGCTCGTGACGCAAAACGATACCAATAGAAAATTCATAACGAGTTTTTCCCTCGTATCAGAAACGTATACATATTGAATGCAAACATCGCGGGACAGAATCAATTTAATATTGATCAAAGAACATTCATAATGAAAGTCAAATTTCTAGCCACGGGACACTCTGACAACGCATGTAATCTCGAACTTGCAAAATGGATATTTTTTCGTTAGAAAGAAACTTTTCTTTAGGTTACATACGAGAAATCGGAAAACGGATTCTGGTGAAACTCACGAGCTGTTCCCAACTTTTTCGGGCAAATTGGCCAATGTGTCGCGCGTGTAAAAAGATTTTTACCGTTCACCATAAGTACACTTTCGTGTGTCCGGTCGAAATGAGAAAAGCGAATTATTTGCCCTCAAATCTTTCTGATATCAAGTCTGTTTGTGATATTTTTTAGAGAAAATGATCTTGCATTTTCTTTTTATATTATCAAAGACTGTACGTTAATGATATCATTATGCGATATATCGATAAGAATTCTTATATTTTATTTCTTTATTTGCATTGTGCTTTATCTTGCTTTTCTGCACATACTTATAGTTCTTTTGTATACATTAAACTAATAACAATTTTGATCTAAGTCAATTAATAGAAGAAAATATTTATTATATATAATTATAATTAAATTATATATAATAAGTTATATGCGTTCAAGTAAATTATTTGAACGATAAATGTGAAAACTATATTAAAAAAAATTGTATTGTCTACAATTAAGTACTCTTAAATAACATTGTTATGTGTCTTAATAGATATTTACGTTTGAATGTCTTTTAGTATCTATTTAGTACCTAAAGCATTTACGACTTTAAGCCGCCAGTGTTTCATAAGTTAGATTTATGAGAGGATTAAAAATCAAATCGCAGTACGTAATACTTAAAAAAATTTTAAGTATAACGTATAAAAAAATTTAATAAATAGAAATAATCATTAAATATCGCATCATTATTTTCATTTTAGCAATCTTAATAAAAATTATAGTTTACATAAATTATAATTATTTATTTTTCAACTATTTAAAAACTATTTATATCTACTGTATTTGGGATTTTGATCGATTTCTTTTGCAAATATACTTAAATTCAAGATTGCAAAAAATTAATTTATGTTACTTGTGAGGTCAAAATTCTCTATTAATAATTATACCAGTAATATTTCTTAGAATCTCAAGACAAACCTGAAGAAAGTAGATAACTTGGTCCACGACAGGAGCCAATTTTCACGAAAGTTGCGCAAGAGAGTTCGGAAAGAACGCTTGCAACTTCAGCAACCGGATGGTTCCCTGACAGCGAAAAATTTCCGTCCTTCATCAGAAACTTGTGTATGCATCACAGAAAATCGATCACATAACTGCATCCAAATTTGCTATTTTGCAGACGTAAACGAATTTCGGCATCTTCCTAGTTTAATTCAACTTTATCATGAATAGCAAGTTCAAAAATATATCTTAATGTGTGAACCGCAAGTTTAAAATGTTAATCACTGTCACATAATTATAATGATATATAAACATACTTAGATATTGTCAAACTATTACATATATACATTATATTTTATTATATACATTATATTTAAAAATATATCGTATTAAGTAAAATTAATTAATATATTTAATTAATATATTTAATTAATAATAATTAAATATTTGTATATTTCATATTTTATCATATTTTTAATTACATATATTTTTAATTACGTATATTTCTAAATATTATTTATCAGATTCTTTCGCAAATGAAGAGAAGCAAATCAGTTTTGACATAACTGGTTTATTTCTTAGTTTGATGACATTAAAAAACTAATGAAATAAAAATCGATTATATGTATAGCTTGTTTTAATAAAACTCTAATTTTAATAAAACTCTAATTTTAAATTAATTATGTAAATTAATATTAATTATATATTTAAATTAAATTAATTATATATTTAATTATATAAATATGAATATTAAATTTTCAAAATTATGATAAAGTCATAGGATAACTAGATATAGTTTTTTTTCACAATGATATACTATGATGTATTAATTTTAATGATATGTTAATGTATAATATAAGATAATTTTATATATATAATCAATAAAAATTAAAACCATTATTTTTATGAGAAAAGTGTGCCTTAAGTATAATTACTCGTAACATACGAGCAAAAAAAATTAAATTTTTGTTAACACAATTAAATAATTTATCATTTATATCACTTTGAAAGATTTAACTTTGGATTATATAATCAATTGCGAATTAGAATTGCGTTAAAACATACATACTTATAGAAAAAGTAGAATCGACTTTATTACATTATTGATAATCGACTCGCAATGCGTTAACTTACTCCTCTGTGCAAGATTCGGTCAATTCTGTAGGTTAGTTGATGTAGTACGTGCCTCAATAAAGCTAGCCGGTTGTTTCGAATCTCGCAGCTCGATTCGTCTATAACTCATAGCCGATGGACTAGCTAGAGCGTATTCGTTTTCGTTTTTCGTACATGCGATGCAAAGGGTCTGTTATAGATCGAACTGGTTTCAAGAGATACTCTCTCTTCCACTGTCTCACTCTTTTCTATATCATTCATTCTATCGTTTCTTCTCTCCATTCTCTCCCTCTCCGTTTTTCTCTTCTCTCTATTCAAAGATAGAGGATAGAGGATAGAAAAAGATCGGAAAACCACAGGATCAGTAAGGAGACGGAAAAGAGGAACAAAATAGAAAGGGGGAGAAAGAGGAGAAGGGAGTAGAGCGACGAACATCCAGCTCGACATTCCACAAGATCTCCTCTATCTTCTTTCGATACTTTTTATCCCTCTTTATTCCGTCTGTTTCTTATCATGCTGCTGCTGCTCTTCGCGAGGAATCTCGACTGTCGTATCGACTACCAAGCGACTACATAAGACGGATATAAAGGCGTTCCGCAGGATACGAAACTTTATTCAGGAACTTAAGGCCTCAGTAGTCTTGAAAAGACCAAAGGAACAAGGCAAAAATACCACTGTACGATGTTCACTCGACACGCGAATTGATGTGGCGTTTCCTTTTTTGTATTTTTTTTAGAAAGTTAGTAATAGAGCTTTTTTCCGAAAGTAATAGAGCATTTTTCCGATTTTATTGAAACATCAAACATTGTTGAGAATCACGATTTATACAACATCTTGTTGACGTTGTTTCTTTATCTATTTAGAAATTACAAACATGCACTTTGCCATATTACATAAATTATTACAATATATAACATAATATTACAAAAAAAAAGGATCTATAATATTATGAATCATTTGTGCATACATTTGTGCATTATGAAAAATTCTTAATGTTATGGAATATGTAATGTTAATGCAGATCAAATCATTATATATATATATATATATATATATATTGAGTCTGCGACTCAAGAAAAATACTTAATACAAAAGTGACAGCCAATCTTAGAATTATGCACTGAGAAAGATGATCTGATTCGGCTAAATAGTAATTGTAAATCATGAAAAATAGATGAATTAGAGTTTTCTGATTAAATTCTATTAGAATTCTGATTGATAATTATTTTGGTAAAAGTAAGAAGTAATAGTAATTCTAGTAGATTTTACCAGAAATATATATTGTATCGATCAGAATTCCGATTATCTCAACTATTGTAGAATTTTAATAAATTTAACTAGAAAATTCTCATTCATCCATTTACAACCAGAATTTTTTTCAGGATATAAACGTATGCATGAAATCCATTTATATTCGGTTGGCTTGGTAACAATAAAGCAACCGTAAGAAGATTTGTGAGACGAAAGCCAACGTTGTCGAAGTACACTCAATGAGGAATTATATGGAATGAATAATAAAACTTTTTGAGATTTGCAAGTAGATGGCTCGGTCTTGTGAAATCCGAGTTGCAATGTCGATCAAGACAATGAGCAACGACGATAGGAATCAGCGCGCGCCCCTCGAAAATTTGAAAATGCAAATGCGCTACGCTAGAATGCGATGCGATATTACGCTTGGAATCATGGCAGCCTAGAAATTTGCATCGCGATATAATGGGCAACATGAGTAGTTATAAGATTGATAAATTGATTAATATAATGTGCAGAATACAGAATGTACGATGAAATGTTAATAATTTAAATTGCATAATTGAAATTTTGATTTTACAAAAAGAAACATTTTTTATAACAAAAAAATCTTATAATATATAGTAAGAAATGGAATCTTTTAAAACTACAAAAATAAATATAAATTAATATTTTTGGAATATTATATTATATTTAAAAGATATATGGAAAAAAGAAAATTAATAGCTGATGTAATTGAAAACTGCGTGTAACTAAATGGTAGATGTAAAATATGGACAGCTAAAATATAAGTATCATATCTAATGTTTTAGCTGTGATATCTATTATAGCAGCAAACCATTTCGCCGGAGTTTATAAATTTATAGTTACAGCAGCAAATTATTTTAACAAACCAAGGTTAGCTACGGCAAGGAGATTTTTTTTCATCAACAATGTAAATTATTATTATAATTATATATTTAAATTAAAGAAAGATTTGAAAATCTTTAATTCTTATAATCCGATTAATTAGTGATTCGAATAATTATATGTGGATACTCATTATGCAAAGAACATGTAGAAGATGTTTAAGCAAATTAAGGATTATATGAAATTTGCAGTATATGAAACTACATATTCGCGAAACTATCTTGCTCACATTTAATATAAGCAGACTACAAATAATCAAGTCTAATCTTACGCTGCCCATAAACACGGACACCAATACAAATTCATAATTTATTACATGCAAACGTAAATATAGATCTATTTAAATTCATGGAATGAGATGAAAAATGAAAAGATATGTAAGATCTAATAAGATATTAATTACTGTTACCGTATTCATCCTAAAAATATCTTTTTATGTAGGTAAATTGATGATATCTTGCAATACTATTGTTATCATATTCTAGGCAAAAATTACTAACTAATCACAATTTAAAAGTATTACATTGAATGAAGATGTATGAAAATTTTATTTTTTTATAATAAAATTATATCAATATAATTGTTGAATAATGTAAGAAAATTGAAGAGAAATTTAGAATCAAGAAGAAACAAATTTTTTTAAATATTTTACATATAAATTACAAATGAAAACTGAGAAGTTTTTACCACAAGAAATTACTCATGATCAGACATTATAAGAAATCATTTAATTAATCATCTCATTTAATTTGCGCTGTATTTATTTGTATTTATGTCATTGAAGTACGAAACACATTGTGTAACAAATGTGACTTTGAATTCTATCTTGTAAGATATGATCACATCATTTATTCTCATCACCTTTGTTCTCTTACGTATTAATCGCGTTCATAGTTATTATTGCTATTCATCAGAAATCATCTTATAGCAATTGCATTAGCATTTTAGAGCGCGTAGCAAAGAGAAGGAGGGAAAGGAACTTTATTCAAGCGTAAACAGTATCCAGCCACACAGATCCGAGCACGTGCATGTAAATCTGCTAGACTCTTTGCTAAGTTCCTCGTCGAGCAGAATGCTGACGGAAGATCACAGGGAGCATAAGAGATAGACAGTATGAATGAGAAAGAGGAAGGGAAAAACGTGTTCGAAAGCGAGAAATAGAGATAGGATGCTGCAGAAGTTACCAAGCAGAATGCAATATCCTCGCACCTCTTCTCCTTCGTGTTCCTCAGTGAGCTGCGAGCCTTCCTGTGTTCTGCTCTTCGCTTCCGGGAACTTCAACGGGACGTCACCACCTAGCATCCCCCTAAGGCTACATAATATCCTTCCTTGAATTGGCTCTTCAACTACCAACCCAGCTACCCAGAAAACCGACTTGGAACTTTCAGAGCGTCGATATCATGAAAAATCAGCAACAAAACTGACGATGCGATGGAATTATAATTATGCATCATTGTGCATAAGATGCGAACATGAATGCGTACGCTTGAAATTACATAGGATATATGTTATAATGGGAACATGATTCAACGTGACATGTTTTTTCGATAAGACGAGGCTTTTTCTTTTAAGAAATATTGAAACATTTTTTAATTACTTATACAATAGGAAAAAGAAAATTAATTACTTATACAATAGGAAAAAGAAAAATTTACAAGCAAATGTAACGATTTCTTTAATAATTATTGCTTATAAAAAGTTTGGCTATAATGACGAAATATATATTTTTGAAATACATATCTCATTAAGTGTAAACTAGCAATTGAAAAAAAAAAAATATATATATATATCTCATTAGGTGTAAACTTAATAGAGATAGTTTATTTATTAGGAATAATTTTATTTTTTTTAAGTAAGGATTTATTTTAGTGAAATAAACGTAATAAATTTTTAAGTATTTTTCCAGTGCACATTAAATAAATTATTAAATATTTTTTAAAGTGTAGAACATAGTTTTGAAATATAGAAAAATTTTAGCGTGCGCAATAATAATGATAACGGTATCGATACGTTTCTTTGTTCTGCGAATACAAATATCGCTTCGCAAGAAAATAACGATTTTTTTTATTTGGTAAATCTATCTATCCTATCTTTCTTTCTCTCTCTCTCTCTCTCTCTCTCTCACGTGGACAAGTGCATCAGTGCTCATGGCAAAATACACGCTCGAATTGTTCCCGAACGTCGGTATAGTCTGGTTTATGACGATAATAAACTATTCGGTACTGATACCTGCCGACGATGGCCGTTTGTATTTTCATGTCCGTGCTGCTCGACTCTATCGGTGATCGAGCAATTTATACGCGAGATATTTCGCGCTGCAGGCGGCTCGTACGCGCGTAAACTCGTAGATCAGGTTCTCCGCGTCTGACAGAAATCGATACGTCGTCGGGGGAAACACGAAGAGCTTGCATAACGAGCGAGAGCTTCGGGATCGAGCGAAGTCTTAAATAATTGCGCATCGATGCGCACAATGCGCTGTGCATCGGAAACTTGCCGACGTCGCGCCTAATTAAGTGCAAATAGAAATTATTAACTTCCCAACGCGTAAAAGTCTTACGAAATCATGCGGTATATATTATCTTTTCTAGATATTTATACGAAAACGTATTAATCATTAAGAAATAATTCATTATATGAATAATTTATTATATAGGAATTCATTAATTTATTTGATAATATTGCTTGTTAAGGAATAATTCATTATTCATTATATTATTCATTTTAATTTTTGTCTGCTTTATAGCTTCTATATACATGATATGTATCCAATATAATATATAATTTAAACTAAATAAATTCGCGTTGTGAAAGAATACAACAAAATATTCAAAACATATAATCTTTCCTAAGAATTCACAATTTTAATAAAAATGCGAGGTCTTACGTTAACGTTTTAATCGTATTAAAAACCAAATGATATACAATTACAATTAATTTATGCGTCAAAGTCTTGCTCTGACGTCTTTCATATCCTTCCGCAAAATTATAGTTAAGAGACTCGTCTGTACTTATCAATAAGATCTCGTTAGCCCATAAAATTGACTTCTCCAACGTTTTCTTATTTAAGAAAAGAATGATACTACAAACGCGTTCGTTACTCATCATTTGAAATAACAATGACGCTAGAACATTTGCGTTTCCGACGATTACACTCAATTGCAGTAGCGTTCAAGGATGGTTGCAGCATTCGCAACATTCTCGGTATAATGCTAAAGTACTCGACCTCTTTGACCCGGCATCTAACATAAATCAACTTTTGGATACAGAAACGGCAAAATGCGCCGAGTCGATGCCTTGTAAAGCTCTTCTTCAGCAGTTTTTTATTTACAGTTTTTTATCTCGATATGAAATGCAAGTCAATAAATTTTTTTTTTTTCGCTTAATTAATTTCGTAATGAATTTGAGTATATATACATAGATGGTTAAATTTGTATACATAAAAATTATTCATAACATTGAATCTTTAGAATCTTTTTCAAAGCCTTTCGTTTGAGCTTTATCGATTAGGTCAAAATAAATTATAAATAAATATATAATAGACGAATTTCAAATACATTTGGTATAGTTTGAATTTAATAGAATATGAAACACATTAAAGTATTAGAAATATGATTTTTAATTTTCCATGCGAGGAACTTTCATATAATGCTACATACTCGATATTTAAAATCTTTGAATTTCGTGTAAAAATATTTCAATAATACATCGAATAAAAGCGAGAATGGAAAGGATAGCAAAATTATATTCTTAATTTTAAACCGACAATTAAAAACAAAGAGTTCAACCTCTTGTCTTACGATTTAAGTTCCGATGGCGCGTATCATAATTAACAGCAAGATCGGTCACACGTCGAGCCATTTCACGAGCCATTTCGTTCTAAGCGTCCTAAGTTGTGCCAATCGCACATGTGTCTTACGTAAATAACTGGTTTAATTATAAGATGTTTGATGAATAATTACGAAAACGATCCATCAGTGAACAAAAAAGATTTATTAACTTGAAATAAAAAAAATAACAAATCAATAATATTTTATTCCAATTTTTGAAGAAATGCTTATTTTAAATTATTAACTTTTTGAAAAAAATTTACAGAAAATTAATAATCTTCAATCATATGGTAGCTTTCGAAACATATTGGTACATGTAATGCAACTTTACATCTTTTGTACTCCGTTTTTTATGTTTCGTTACAAATTTTACAGACTTTTGGTGGCTTTGATTTCGATGATGTTGGGTTTATATGCTTGGGAAAATGACCTTAATGTTGTGCATACAGTCTCTGTGATAAATCTCCGTTCGATAATCGTCCTCGTTGTTTATATTTTGGTATATTTTTCAATTAATAATTCGGCTATTTCAATTCTATATCATTCAGCGTGACTCTGTTTTTTCTATTATTTATTTTGTTGAACAAAATGTAGGAAAAGTACCAAACATGTAAAAGAAAACTTTTCGATATATCCTTTCGTATATTTCCTCGTAACAGGGAAGCACGTTAGCATTTGGTCTTGCCGATCAATTCCAATCATTCTATTAGTGTTGTACTCAATGACACATTTCGGTTTCGAAGTAGGATAAAATTGATTTTTATCTTGTTCAGTCATTTCTACTGTAGAAATAATATAAACATCTCGTCTTTATCTTTCCATTTTAATATCGATGTGAACCTGGCGCTCAACTTTATCAAAAATAAAAATTAATACTGCAGGCCGTTTGTACTTCGTTTGTATTTGTTTGTACTGATCATTATTTCGTACCTCAAACAGTTAAACAAAAAGTGAAAAATAAAAAATGGCCAGCGCGCAACTTTAAAATTTTTTAATTTCATTTATGCCATTCGAAAGAGAATCGTTTGTACCCGTTTGTACCTCTCTTATTTTCGTTTGTACCTCAAAGAATTCGGAGATACTCTTTGAGGTACAAACGAAAGTAATAGAGGTACAAACGAGTACAAACGATTCTCTTTCGAATGCCATTGGTCCCATTTCGTTATCTTTAAAAATGACCGACTTACCCTCTTGATGCATTTATGAAATTTTGAAATCGCTGTATCTCCGAACTTTTTGAGGTACAAACGAAAGTAATAGAAGTACAAACGAGTACAAACGATTCTCTTTCGAATGCCGTTGGTCCCATTTCGATATCTTTAAAATTCGCTAAATTTGCTATGTAGGGGTTGCGCAAAAACTGAAACGCGCTGTATCTCCGAACCCTTTGAGGTACAAACGAAAATAAGAGAGGTACAAACAAGTACAAACGAAGTACAAACGGCCTGCAGTATTAATTTTTATTTTTGATAAAATTGAGCGCCAGGTTTACATCGGTCATTTTAAAGCCAATATTCCATTTCAGCTTCTCATTCTACTCATCTTCTCATTTTCCCTTTTTTAACAAAATCTTTAACAAAATATTCTTTCTGTTCGAACTACTATCTCAACGACATTAGTTTTACTGTTAACTAAAATTATAAATAATTTTGGCGAAAAATACCAATTGTCTAAGTATAAAATATGCCCTTTGTATAACTAACTGTGATAGCTATATATACACTAACTGTGATAGCTCTTTGACAACACTTTCAGATGCACTGTCATTAGAATTTATTTTATCATTACCTGTGTATATTTTAAAATCATAGCATAATCCGATTCTAATTCACATAATTTATAAAATTACCGAATTTCGTCCTTTTCGATGAATTAAACTATTTGTAGGATTCCTTATATTCCATTAGTGATTCATCGATAGCAATGTCCTCTTTTGTATATATATATATATATATATATATATATATATATACACACACACTACTTACTTTACTTTTAATTAAATTTAAAATTAGTACTAGTTAGTTTTAGTTTAGTTATTATTATATTATTATTATACTATATATTATTATATTATTA
>NW_012130080.1:4986014-4991554 GCF_000143395.1 Atta cephalotes | reverse complement strand
TTACGTTTACCGTTTCGTTAGTAGTAATTAATTAACTTTAGTTAGTATTACTTACTTATTACTACTTATAGTATCTACTATAGTAATATCTCTTCGTTATATATATATATATATATATATATATATATATATACACACACACACACTTCTTTTTGATTAAAAAAAATTTGTCACAGGTTTTATTTTGCGTAATTTATCTATATTATCAATCATATTGATATTTGCAAAATGCGAACATCTAGATATTTCCAGAAATTTTCAATAGCATTAGCGTTTTTCTAGATATTGGCGTTTCTATAACAACTCTCTTAAACTAATTCATTTGAATTGTTGATTTTTTTAACTTGAACTATTATTATGCATAATGCAATATATGTTTTTATTTCATTACAATCTGCAGGATACTAAGTTTCATCGATTGTTCGTCTTTTATTTTCATTGTTTATTATTTGTTCTGTATACCGATTCGTCTCCTATCTTACAATATTTTCCCAGAACATATTATCAAGTATTAAAAATGTCTAATTCTTTTTTATTTGCACCTAATTGATATAAAATTGCTTTTATTGCCAGGAGTCTCATATAATTCCAGATTTTTGGTTTATTATTTTTTTCTTTCCAAATCCATTGCTCTGATAGTTGATGATTAATCTTCATCGTCAATATCACCTTCAATAATCAGTCGTTTCCAACATTTTCGTACAGGAAATGAAATATCACTACTGCCACTATCAGTATTAAAAATATCTATCAAATCATTCTTTACAATGTTAGCACAATTCTCACTATCCTTATCAACGCTAAATTTTTTTTTGAAGACATTTTTTTAGGAATATTTTCCTAATATGTTTAAGAAAATATATTTGAACGTGCGAATTCGGCCAAGAATAACACGTAACTGAGACAGAAAGACAGTGGCGGAAATTAATCATGATAGTTTATGTTTGGCCCGATCGACGTATATCACGATATCTCATCCATGATATTCATGTTTGGCTCGATTTCCTTACTACGAATTGTAGATAATATTGTCTCACGATATTGTAAGCGAAGGGATTAAAAGACATAAGACAAAATAAAAGTTAATTTTTAAACAATGAAACAATGGAATACAATGAAACTTTTTCATAATTTTCTATGAAAACATAAGTAATAGAATAAATCTAGAATTTAAACTAATTTATTAAATGAACCGTTAAGAATTAAATTAGTTATTCAATAATGCAAAAATTATAAGAATTTTTATGATTTTTGTATCATTAAATAAACTAGTTAAATTCTAGATCTATTCCATTGCTCGTATTTTGACCTTACTATTAACTGATTATTTGCTGTTGCAATTTCGAGCTACAAGTACGAATATACTTTTTTTTATTTTATCCTAAAATTTTTCATTTTATCCTAAAATTAAATAACAAATATTTTAAATATTTTAAATAAATCCTTGAAAAGAGAAATACGTGAATGAATACATAAAATTCATAACCAAAAATTTGTTAAGAGTTCTCTTGACCGATTCTATTAATATTACTACAGAATGAGACTAACGAGTTGCGAGTCGATACATTTTCGAATAATATGCGGGTGGTCTCCCGTTTTCCGCTCCCGCGCCTTCTATGCTCCCTTTTTTCCTTACCATCCTATGTCGCGTGTTGCAAAGTTCGTCGATGTTATTCGACCCGTGCTATTGAAAGTTAACAACCAGTGGACGAACCATGGTGTGCGTGCGCGTCGCGACGCATGTCCTGTACGTGGCATGAGAGAGCACTCGGGCATGGCATCGCCACCTCCGCCGAGAGGGATGACATCCCTTTGTATGTTCGAGTAGATTTCTAAATAGTATAGCGCTCGTCGTTTGAAGGACTCTTATTCGCTTGAGATGAACCCATTCTTCATTGTATATGGGGGAGAGACGCCAATGAATATCTTCGTCGTATTATCGACAATTAAAAGCGTGCACGGAATCTTTATTCGTCTCTGTTTGTCAGTGAGACAATCAGACTTGAATTCAGAATACTGTGGATAGCTCGTTAATTCATCTGTGCATTGTACGATTTTCAATAACAATTATGATTGAAAAAGTAGGTCAAATTCATGGAGCTGTTACTATTATCGTTTATCTACTATTATCGTGTAATTCGATTTGCAACGATAACGATACATAATGAAACGCAAAAAAGATATTTCGCTTCTCCAGCTAAAATTATCGTTAGAACTATATATGTCGCTTGAATTATATATGTTTTTTGTATCTGAGATAGAATATTATGTATTAAAATATTTTTTTGCGTGAATACATCATTTGATCTGTTGAGTATAAGCGATTTTAATAATAAGGTTATCTTGAGATTAACGAGGTTATCTCTCGTAATGATTCGTAAGCACGTCTTACTATTTGTGATTAAAAATATATAGCATGACAATTAGAGGCAAAGAATTTTTTTAATCTTAAAAAAGCTGAACTATAATATATTACTTAGAGGATAGAAGATATTTAAGTGAGAATATTATGCAGCAAATGCATGGTACCTCGTAAACTTCGCACATCTGTTCACTATATCCTGCAGCAATATTTCCATATAGCCAAGAATTTTTTCATGCTTGAACGACGATCAGTACTTGATCTTAGAATACTAATAAGCCATAGCATTTATCTGCACTATCGCGAGCTGCATCGCCATTCAGCCGTTGCTGTTCATGTGAACTGAGAGAATAATCGAGTGAAGCAAGTTCGACTGAAAATTTTCCTTAGCCGAGATTGTGGAATTTTAATTATATAAATTTCATTTTGTGTTTTTACTCTGATGAGAGAATGAAAAATCTGATATCTCTCTCTCTCTCTCTCTCTCTCTCTTTCTCTATTTGCTAATTGCTATTTACAGCTATCTGCTACTTTAAATAGTTTTATCCACGAAAAATTTAAAAATTAAAAATTTCTAATTTTTCTGATAGTAAGAAAATGGAAAAATTAAATATAGACTTTGGCTCGTGTTATTGTTAAATCGAAAAAAAGTTCTATTATTTTTTATATTTGTTTATTTCGAGCTAGATATTACAGATATTAAATATTTAAATTGAATGTATATCTACTATAACTACAATAAGACTAAATAAAATATACAATAAGACTAAAACTACAATAATTTAATAGTGCATGAATATTCTATCTTCATTTTTTGCACTTTTTTTTGCAGAATATCTTGGCTTATTTTATCTTAATCATCAGTACTTAATTTGCGAATCTGTATATGTATTACAATTAAATAACATAATATATTATTGATACTGATATGCTCTCGTATAATTAGGAAATAATAACCGGAGACTCGTATGACAATTATCTCGTATCCCGCAGCGCATCATCTGGTTAGCACATGTGCCACACGCACGATTGTGCACAGATGTAATCCGTGTATTTGCACGAAGTCATTCGCACACACATTAGTATGCAGTACGCACGCACGTTCGTTCGCGTTCCAGTATCCTCGATCGCGTTCGCCACTAGCCTACATTATATTTCTTCATTTTCACATGAAACATCGCGTACTAAACAAGCTGCTGCTAAATACAACGTACCTCTCGCAAAAATTCACAATTACATTTACGTGATTAATTCAAATTATTATTCAAAAATCGTATTCGATGTAGAACCATCTGAAGCGATAAAATTGAAAAGATTTAATTAGTCCTTTAAATGGTACATTGATGAATGGGAATTGTATGTATTTTCATTTGAAACAAAATTGATTCCATTCAATCACAATAATATTCAGTATTAAAAGAAATTATTCCTGAAATATTAAATATATTTTTAGTAATGTTATTACATAAAATATTATTTTACAAAAGAAGAAGGAAAATATTTTTTAACAAAATCCTCTGTCAATATAAAATTTTCATCCTTTGTCAACAACTTAGAAATCTTTAGTATAAATTTTTATATTATTTCGGATTGTACAAAATACAAAAATCTGAGAAAATTCTTATTTGTAAATGTATTTATAAATGTATGTAAAATGAATTTTTATTATCACCGAAGTTGAATTGTATTTTATATTTATTATTTACACATTTAAATTTATCTATCAGAATTCACAATAAAAAAATTGATTATGCTGTTTAAAATCCAATATTGCTAGCAGAGGATTAAATTTTTTGCTGCAAATTAATAGGTGCATCATTCAAATGAAAATGTCTAAATCATTATTATCTTATCATTTTTAACTTATATTTTTATACTTATAGAAATCGTACTTTATCATATATGACAGTCACAATTTTGCGAAATGTTATTTTTCGTTAATTTATTGGAAAGCAAGAAAGGATTTTGTATGTTTGAGTAGGATTATTTTAAATGTATATATGTTGAATAACATTATTTTTATTTTTAATTCCGCAAGTAATCAATTCTCCACGATGTATGGCATTCTTGTATTCGTGGCCTGCTTAATCCAGACTATTTACGCATATTATATTGATCTGATTGTGTCCATATGAGTTATAAGTTGTATACAGACATAGTTTGTTATTTCATATTGTGTATAAACGAAATTTATATATCTACAATTATACAGAGCATTTTAGAATACGCGCCGCACAGTGCAATTCTTTATGCCGAAAACAACTAATTCTTAAATAATGAGAAATTGAATGGAACGTAATTCAAAATATTTTAAAATAAAATTAAGAAAAATTAGATAATTCTTAAATATATCGAAAAGTTCAAGTTATATTTTGATAAATTTCATCCGAACAATATTTTTAAGTAGAAATAATTTAAAATGAATGAGTACTCTAAATTATATGTGAATCAGATCCGGCATGTTAGATATGTACTTTTTTTATTATTTTTTAAATGATTTCATAATAATTGTACATGATATCTAAATGTCGCTTTTCGAATATTTTGAATTAATAAAAGAAATTGAATTAATAAATTTAATAAAAATTGAATTAATAAAAGAATTAAAAGAATTTTCTAATATCAATAGCAAAAAGTAAATTAGTAGATAATGTAAACAATGGTCTAATTTGCACAATATCTTATCTATAGAACAAAAGAAAACTTTCTCTTATTAAATTAAATTTACATATAATGATATTTAAATATCATGTAAAATTTGTTATATAATTAAAAAAATAAAACAGTTTATATATGTTCAATTCTTTGATAGAATTGTACTATAATTTGCAAATTCTAAGGGATACCTATATTTTTAGAGTGAAGGGTTTTATGTTGTATTTTTTATTAAAAGCGAAGCTTATTAAACTAATATGATTTGCTCTCATTCAGTACTTAGTCTTGCTGCGAATGAATGGGATGAAAAATTGTATGCATGTAACACACACACACACACACACACACACACACACACACACACACACACACACACACACACACACACACACACACACACACACACACACACACACACACACACACTATACACGACGACGCGACGTACTACTATACTAATAATAACTAAACTAAACTTAAAACTTAAACTTAACTTACGTTACGTTACCGTTACGTTACCGTT
>NW_012130080.1:4910531-4985994 GCF_000143395.1 Atta cephalotes | reverse complement strand
ACGTTACGTTACGTTACGTACGTACGTACGTAGTACGTAAGTAGTAGTAAGTAAGTAGTAGTATACGTACTATACACACACACACACACACACACACACACACACACACACACACACACACACACACACACACACACACACACACACACACACACACACACACACACACACATATACACGCGCGCGCATGCATATGACATAAAAACTATAAAACATGTCTTAGGCCCTAGGTTTTCACAATACATGATTACCTAAAGATTAAAAATTGCTAGAATCAATGAAATTCATTCATGAATTTCTTGATTATCTTTAATCTTTAAGTAACTATATATTGCGAAATCGAGCCTTAGTAGCTATTACATTAATATCTATTTTTAATCTATTTAAATACATGAATTAAACCATAAAATATTTATTAGATATACATTTATTAAAATATATTTATTTTTTGTATTAAACATTTTATGAATTAAAGATTAAATAAATATAAACACTATTTATAAATTTTCTCAATGATTTTCTTGAGAATAAAAGACATTTTCAATGCATTTGATGCGAAACGATTTCCAAAATTGTAGGAAAATTTTTTTCTGGATCCAGATGTAAAAGACGACAGAATACATTCTACAATTTTTCCGGGTATTGATGATTCTTTGCCTTTCGATATGCAGTAGTAACACCGCAATTCCTAAAGATAAAAAAGGGATAAAGAGATATAACGCAAACTAAATTTATTATATTTACTTTATAAAAGTAATTTTTTATATAATATAGAATATATTCTTACGAATAATAAAGTCCAGTCTCATTGGCTACCTCTTCATTTACTGAACAATATATTATTATTTGCGCTCCTTGTTCAGCATTTTTATAAAACAATTGCGTAAACATCTTACAACAGAAAGTAAAACCTGAAAATAGTACCCTATCACTATACCGGAATAGTCTGGTCGGAATCATACCAGGATATAAACAATATGTGTTTATCCCATAAATATTTGCCTCTAAAAATCGAAATCTTTATGTAAGAATTTATCTTCGATGTATATTTTTCCTTTATTATGTAACAAATCATTAATAAGTAATTAATGATTCAAATATTATGTAAATGTGATTCAATGCAATTCGTATAAATGCAATGTTTGTGTCATACCTTTTAATTTACGAGCGAGTTCCTTGGTAAACAAAATGTTCGCTAATTTAGATTGTGCAACTTCTGATCGGCCCGTAAGATCTCTCCAAATTAATATTATCGAAATCTATATCAGCCCCTACAATAGAAAATTTTTGTGTAATAAAAATGAAATGACTCTTCTAATATTGGCACACAATTTAAAAGTGTTGATAATGTTTCTTAAAAGATATCTATACAAGATGTTTATTGTAAAAGATCTATACAAGAAGAAAAACTGTAAGATATATAGCCTCAAGTTATTTTCACGAATTATATTATTTTCATGAATTATATTTGATAATCTTAGTGTTTAAGAATTCTTCACACTGAAATTATAAACTCGCTTATTCATTATTCAAAGTTTTAATAATGATTGTTGCAAAAAAAATTTCCTAGTTTTAAATAAGAACTAGTAAACAAAAATCGATTTAGTTCAGTTTTAAAGTTCTCACAATATTATACCAAAAAAATTGTATTTTTGAAAGATGTACTTAATATTTCCTTTTAATAGATATAAAAATATTTTCTTAAATTATAATAATATATTCTTGATTTGTAAAGGTCATCGTTACACGCGTGTTTCACGTGGTTTTTGAAAACGATTCCCCCTTAAAATTATGCAACCTTTGTCTGAAACAAAGATATTTGAGATAATCGTTAAAATAGGACAGCCTGTTCTTATATTAAGAATATGATAATTTAGATTTCCCTCTTAAATTAAGATTTTTGCTTATTTTAGAAGAAAACATACTATACATAAGTGGGATATTCTTAAGTTAAGAATACAATATTTTTGGTATATTTTACATACAAAAATGTGCAAGTGACGAGACATTAACTATTCTACAGTTGGGAAATGACTTCTGCATTTTTGGCAACAGTAGAAATGACAAAAGAAAATGACCAAGATGGTTGACTTGTAATGTCATTTCATTTCCGTCCTCTGTTTTCTCGTATAACGGATAAGCAGCTATACCCGTATTATTTATAAGTATGTGAATAGCTGCTTCGTTCGTCAGCAAATTTTTTGCGCAATCCCTTACGCTCTTCAAGCTACATAGGTCCAGAGAATAAACCGCAAGTTCACCTGCGTTATTTTCATATCCTGTTTTGAATCTAAAAACAGCCATAAAATTACGAACTACATCGTCATTTTTTTTAACGTACAAAAATTTAATTAATATAAATATAAGATAAGTTTAATGAAGAAAGAAAAAGAAAAAAATCAAGCAAATGATAATTAACTCAATTGATTCTTAATTCTTATGTTACGAATTTATCTATTTACCTTGAAGGTGGATTATTTTTTATATCTTCAACTGCTTTATTTGCCATTGCCATATTTCTAAAAGCCAGAATTACTCTAGCACCTAAATATATATATATATATTATTTATACAAATGTTGTTAAGAAAATATATTTTATTAGATTATTTCAAAAAGTTTGTACGGACATTAATAAATAAATTATAAATTAAAACATAATTTATTAATATTTAAAACTATATTACACGTGTCTTTTAATAAAATAGAAAAATTACACACAGATCCTTTTTGCTAATTAAATAGCATTTGTACTTTTGAAATAGGATTTTAGATATCATAAAAACATTTTATCCTTAGCCATTTCCAAAATCATACGAAATAAGCAATACTGAACGAATCTGCACAAACATTGCTGTAACATGTAAACGTCATCTTTTAGAACATCTAAGACTTGATGTAAAATGCGATATATTTACATTTTTTTTTTAAATTCTTTACAAACGTTTCAAACATTCTAATATTTATTGATTTGTGAAAAAAAATTTATGGAATTCTTAAATTAAGAAAAGAATAATCAAAAAAGTCTATTAATCCAGTAAAGAAACGAATGCTTCTAAAATATTGTTATATAAAATATTGTTATATGATTATTCAATAATAATATACAATTTGAAATTACTGTCTTTTTTAATCAATAACAAATTTATATTTTATTTATTGCCATAAGCAATATCTGAATGAAAAGAACGATTTTATTTGAAGTGTAAAAATTTAGATAGATACAGATACTAAAAATAATTTTGCTGGACCATCAAAATAATTATGTAGAAAACTTAAACATGATGAGAACAACGCTGCAAAAAATTTTGGTATTCAGATTGATCGTCCTACATTATTATTTTAATGGCCCTATGGTACCTATATACATGAATTTCAAAGAGAATAATTTGAAATATCTCGGTAAAATCATCTCTCGTGTATAAATCTCTAACAGTTTCCTTGCTAATATCACTATTTGCCCCCGTTATCACAACAGTTTTGCCCTCAAGACGTACTTTGCTCGTACACATTTTATTGAGAAATCATAACATTTTATAGTGTTCTTTATTTACGATGTTATCAGTTAATTATATTTATTCTCACTAAATCGAAATCATTCACTATATCGAATTCACAGGAAGTGCTATAATCGATTTTGATCTTTATTGTATAATTACATCATGTTTATGTTCTTATATATTACTTTAGGCCTGCATATTCTATCCCCTTTCGATTCGTAATATAATTTTCATGTATATATGTACATATGATTATATAATTATGTGAATACAAATCTCAACACTTGATCTTTTGCTGCACTATTGGAAAAAAATGTGTCGAATTTAACATAAACCGCATATCGCAACGGTTCACTCAAATTTGGATTAATTCAACACAAGATAATATAAATATATAACACAAATATTATGTAAGACAATAAATATAAAAAAAGATATCATCGACGTTAAACAATCCGTGATAGCATTTTTTCAGAAAATTGATATTTATGATATGTTAAATTAATACGTATTTTATTTATTTGTCTTAGAATTTATGTTCTTACATTATTTTTACGTTATTTGTGCATTTACTCATAAATTTATTTTGATATTAATTGAAGAAATGTTGAACATCAATTTCACACAAAATCTTTAAATAACATAATCATTATGTTAAATTAAAACTCGAATATATTAAAAAATTTGACACAAACTCTTAACAGAATATGAACGGACTATTTTTAACACAAATATTTAACACAATTTTTTTATTGTGTAGCGAGCAGAATAAAAAGCAATAAGTATAAGTATTTATCACGTTGCAACGAACAGTCACACTCTCGCAGTGCGAATTACAACCTACCAGTATTACGGTAATTAGTTCGACTTCAAGAATTGTCCGGAAGTCTCGAACAATTTGGAGCTGTTTTGCGAATATAAAATCGCATTTTTCTCACTATATTGATTATTGCTCACTTTCTTCTAACATTATCGATTATGTATATTGTATAAAGTAAATATTTATATATATAAGTATCTACTTTGGTATTGCTAAAGTAGATATTATATATTTTTTACCTTCACGAGTTTCTTTTTTTTTTTTTGTACAATTTCTTATGACCAAGTTACGTAGATTTAAAGTTATCATCATCTAATTACTCAAAGTCAGAGAAGATGCACGGTGTGGAATAATAAAAACAACTTACAATCAGTTCTCCCCTATTATTTCATTTTTTGTATTTCTCTTTATAATAAAAAATATAATCTTTCAATGAAAAGAAAAAGTTTCTGACGTAACTTTTAATAACAAAACAATTAGCTTTATCAATATGAGTGATAAAAAGTGATTATGACGCTTAAAGAACGAGATATTTTCATAAAAATCTTTCTCTCAACGAAAAATAAAATATTCTTAACGTAACTTAAAAAAATAGTTACATTAGATATTTGTAAAAAATTTCCGTAATTCACTTTTTTCACTCTTGTTAATCGTTTTAAAAAGTTACATAAAAAATGTTTTCTTTTCGTTAAAGATTTCATTTTTTTTGCAAAGAGACATACAGAAAATGAATTGATAAGAAAATTCATTTTAGTAAGTGCTGATTATAAAGGGTATTTTAAAATTCGCGTCCGCCTAAAAATTGATTTATTTTAAAACAGTTATTAAATATAAAGTAAAAAAAAATAAAATAAAATATTCGATATTTTAAGAGCTAATTCTTTCTTTACTTTTTTATAATAAAAGACTACATAGATCAGAGCGCTTATTCATTAACTTCAACTTGCTCTATTGCAAAAATTCATTATCAGACGCAATTTTGCAAAAAAGTATATATAATAAAGTATTACATCTTGTACTTCGTAGACGCGAATTTTGAAACACCCTGTATATGTACTTAACGTAAAGCGAACAATTTTAGTATTACATTACATCGTAGATGTAAAATGATTTATTTTTTTAAGATTCTTGTTATTTACATTACTGTTTAACTTGTTATTTCATTATATATATGAAAAAAATACTTTAATATTCAAAAAAGGAATTTCATAAAAAAATTGCTTATTTTAGAGCTTAATATCTCTGAAAATATTAATCGTATGGAGCTGAATTTTTTCATATAAGACTTCTACTTTAAATTATCTTATGTCACTTTTAACTCGGCGTCATTGTGGTGCTAAAATGTTACATGGACGTTGAAGTGAATCATGATAACCCGAATACTTTTTTGGTCTATTCTCGCAATGTCAACAATGGTTTTAGAAAGTCTTAGCTCCAGCTAAGAGATTAGTTAAAATCTATGAAGTATGTAAAAAAATACAAAATGTTTAAAAATGTCTCGGGTCATTATGACCCAGCCACAATGACACCAGGTTAATTCTCCGATGCATTCAAACAATGTAAAAGAAAATAACTAAAACAGTGCTCTTTCTTGTCTATTTTTCAAGAAACTTTAGGATACTTTTAGGATTTTAAGTTATCTTCAAATCATTGTGTCTCCAATTCTATTCATAGCACGAAGTTTGATAAATACTCATTTTGTAGGAAACTTTAGCAGCAACAAAAAAAGCGCTATTATCATTTTTCATTATTTCTATATATTATTGAGTTTTAATAAAAAACAGAAAAAATAATTTTATTGTTTCATTACTTAGTATCTCCCTTAATGTAGCACTTTTTAATTTAATCTTATTATATTTTTTAATTTCGTCTTGTTATACTAAAAATTGTCGACTAAAACAATAAAACATCTCATTTTCTTTTTTTAGTTGTTATTTAGTTGTTATTTAGTTGTATTATTTTCATCTTTAGTGACTGACCTATCTAAGAAACAAAACTCAAGATATAATTGGCTATATATAATCAAAAGACACGGTAGTGTATTGGGCCAAATCAACGTACAGAACGACAGAGTGAGGCAGCGTATGCCTAAAGACGGAATCACACGATGCTCGATTTCTTAAATAACATACATACAGTCTCATACATACATGCCTCTAATGTATACTAGAATTCGTTCATGCAGAGAGCATTGCATGCTGCATATGGTATACCTATTTTTGTGCTATACATATATTTTCAGTACTGGCAGTAAATTTTTAGGATATATAATCTCAAATTTCACGGAAATATGACTAAAATTAATACTAAAATTTTCCGATCTTGGACTCTCAAATCTAACAGTCAAAAATTTTCGAGATATGACATTGCATACCAAAGACAAGAAAAAAAATCAAATTTCGGACAGTCGGACGATGCAATACAATTGGGAATTATCATTGTGAAGAGAATTATATACATCACTTTAACCAATAACAAATCTATATTTCATTTATATCACAAGCAACATCTGCACGGAAAAATCGATTTTATTTGAAGTGTAAGAATTTAAATAGATACAGATCTGAAAATAATTTTGATGGACTATCGATATAATTATGTAGAAAAATCAAGCATGACGAGATTAATATTGCAAAAAATTTTAACATTCAGTTTAACTGTTCTACGCTATTACTGGTCTTTCCATATAAGGAAGACCAGGGTCAGTGATTATAAGAATAAGTAGAATAATCGAGACTACATTAAAAACAAAACACGCGAGACATACGTAAACGTGCTGAGCACGCAGTAACGACTGCCGCTAAATCTGCTGTAACATCTTGTTGCGAACACATCTATGATAGAAATTATGTCACAATTTTAAAAAATAATTACACCTAAGTAAATATTTTTATTTTTAAAATTTTTATTTTACAATTGTGTATGATTGTCTGAGATATTTGATTTCTGCTTAGATAGTAAGTGTAGTTCTTACTTAATAAAGTCCAAGATTTTTTTGTTTATGTGTCTTTGTTATCGTTATATTATTAATGTTTTTAAAAAAAACAGATGGGGGGGGATAGCAGATAACCAGCATGATACTGTATGACTCATTTAATGACGATCTTATAGTACTTATTCTTCAAAATTTTATTCCTTTTAAAGAGATTTTCCTCAGTAGTAAATATTATAAATTTAGTTCTTTCATGTTCAATCTCGAAAACTAAGCTCATTCGACGTGTTTTTGCACGAAATGAATAAATTTTGCAAAAAGAAGCATTGTTTTGCTCTGCTCTGCGAATGTTTGTGTTTAAAATATTTTTATAAAAATTTTATTAATATGTAGCCAAAGATGTAGCTTAAAATACATTAATCTTTATTTTAATAATCTTAATAGAATTACTCCGATCCCGAAGTTAGTTGAATCAGAGGGAATGCATTAAAAAAAATGCATTTTTTTCATATTAATTATCAGTTTCCTCTTATTATTAAAATATTATTAGGAAGTCAAATGTAGTAACTGATGTAAAATTCATTTTTTTGATAAGTCTCTTAATTTCGTCTGTAAAAATTCGAAACTGAAAAATGAGTCTTATTAGCCTCGGTCTCCCCTATTTGCATTTCAAAGATTAGAATAACTAAAAATATATCTCAGTAAAATCTCTCGCGTATAAATCTCTAGCAGTTTGTCTCTTTGCCGATACTATTTGCTCCCATTATCACAACAGTTTTGACACAACAGTGACAGTACATCAAGATGTACTTTGCTCGTACACATTTTATTGAGAAACCACAACATTTTATCGTGTTTCTTTATACGTTATTAGTTAATTATTTTTATTGCAAATTGCTCACTTACCAATTTCACAGAAAGTGCTTCGATTTTGTTCCGTGTTGTTATATATTACTTGAAGACTGCAGTGTTTCTTATATATTACTGCAAATTCTAGTCACTCCCAGTTCGATTGTACTTATCGTGAATCAAACAATCTCTGGCCTTATCAGCGAACGGAATAGAAAATAATAAATATTACATATTGCAGTGAGAGTTGTAATTCTCGCTGTGCGAATCACAACTTATCAATAAAATCTTCGTCATAAAAGATGCTATCAAAAAAAATTTGATTTTTTACCGCGCAAATCACGATTCCTGAAATTAAATAAACTTGCTGGAACTTTTTGATTTCCACTGCAAGAGAGACTACAAAAAACGGTAATAGATTCGATTTCGAATATCGTCAGGAATCGATATCAGTCTTGAGTATTTTGAAGCTGTATTTTTGCGAATATAATATCAAATTTTTCTCGCTATAGTGATTATTACTCGCTTTCTTCTAACATTATCGATGTGGATCATAATATGATTGTCTCTCTCTCTAAATGATTAAAAATTCGACCAACAGTGTCATTTTATGCTGGCTTGCATACAAGAATAAAATATAACATATATTAACGTAATTGCTGGGCTAATTTTAATCTAAGCGCTTGTTTTGCGACAATCAGCGTTCATCTTAATGTGGTTTATTTCGGTTTCAACATGCATTCAGAAATTGTGGAAATATTTCCCGTAGGTATTGATTAACAAGCCATAATATGTGAAATATTAATAAAATAATGATTCGTATAAAACATTTCTTTCAGTGTAGGACATTTACTGATTTTAATAGTTCATATTTCTGATTTTGTAGTCAAAAGTTACTGTTGCTAGTAATCTATTATTATTGTTTGAAATAATCAGTATTATTATTTAATTCTTTCAGTGAAATTTTACTGATTTACAGTATTACACTTATAATTATCATAATCAGTGACTGTTTACTGTTTTTCAATAATAATATGTTGATTCACTTTTAGAGAGTAGAATAAAATTTAAAATTTAAAATATCATCTTAGTAAAATTACCTCTGGCGTATAAATCTCTAGCAGTCTCCCTGCCAATACCACTATTTGCCCCCGTTATCACAACAGTTTTGTCCTCAAGACTACTTTGCTCGTACACATTTTATTGAGAAACCACATTTTATCATGTTTCTTTATAACGTTATTAGTTAATTATTTTTACAGATTCATCAATTTCACAGAAAATTTTATTTAATTCTGTTGTTTATTAATAATTAAACACTCGCAAGTACGTTCTTATTATATACTATTTGAAGGCCTTGAAGCATATCCTATTCCCGGGTCAATTGTGTAGAAATCTCGCTTTGCTAGCGAACGGAGTAGGAAATATTGTTATTTTCTATTTACAGGTAAGAATTCTCTTGTGACCTCAGTTGAACACACATTCCTTTTGCATTTGAAAAGTGATTCAATTGAGTTTTTACCTACAATCTGCACAAGCCCGAGACCAAGGTCGTGTATTTTACTAGGGCTTGGTTGCACTAACGTTACTTTGACTTTAAGTGAAACTTAAAACTATCTGTCTTGTTTTAAAGTCAAAGAGAGATAGAGAGTTTTAATTTTCATTTAAGATCAAAGTTGCAATCGGAATCTCGTAGACTCAAAAGGATTATAAACCTGTATTGTTATATAAGTGTTCACCAAAAAAAGCAATGACATTATTTCTAATACATAAAATTTACGTCATTTCTTCGACGTCAATAGGATGTAAATATGTCATAAAAGTGACATTGACACACAAAAAACTTGAGGCAGTAAAACGTGGTCCATAGTATTATAATGTAATTGTGACATCATGTTTGACATGACAATGAAATAAGATGGTTGAATGGCGCACGATTGTGTGCGCGAATTTGTATCGTGACCTTGTTGCTGCGTCTTTGTTCATCAGCCGGAGCCGCGGGCTCGCTCCTTCTCTCGTAAGTTGTAAGCCATAATTAATGACCACTTTTTTTTAGGCAATATATATTCGTATTCATAATCAGTACAAGGTCTGACTATGAATATGGGCATTAGTGTTGCCCTCAACACGAATTTCAATTTTTTTAACATTTTATTATTATTATTATTATTTTATTGTATATAGAAAAATTAAAAAGCATACACTAATGATGAGCAGAACTGTTGTTACTAAGCCTCCCAGAAAACGAAGCAAATTACAAATTACAAGTTATAGAGAAATTAGTACAATTCCAGAAAGATAAGCTTCTTGCTTAGTAAATATTCGCTTAGTAAATATTTAGTTTTAAGAAAGTAGAGGACAAGAATGAGGACATTTCACCTGCATACGCGATAGATGCATAAACTCGCGGTGAGATTTTGGACTATATGTTTCAGCAACAATAGAGGATCATACGCGATAAAAAAAAGGCTAAGCAAATGGAGCCGCAAGCTGCAGATATTTAAGTTTTGGATATATAATTTATATTCTTCTTATTAATTAATGAGTTTATTTTTCTTTATGTTAAATCGTAAACATAGTTCTTTTTTTTTATGACTTTTTTGTTATGACTTTCAATGTGATTCTTATGTGATGAGTTGCGAGATTTCACATCTAATATATTCAAGCTAATATAATATATATCTTATCTATATATAATATAATATATATCAAGATAATATAATATATATATTAACAATTATAGCCAAAGAATTTTGAGACTTTGTCAAGATGGACAAAGGCCTTTCGTGATAATCAAAAGAAGAGTAGAAAAATGAAGCCACAAGCTAAAGTGGCTTCTTTTTCTTTTTAGATAAGAGTATTTATATACTTCATTTCGTTTGTCTTTTTTTTGTAAAATCTGAACTACTATTTTTATATATGTTAATTGAATTTTTATATATGTTAATATTAATATTATATATTTATATATATTAATATTATATATTTTATTGATATTTTAAAAATTTTTTAATGTAATTCTAGTGTGATAATTCCGAGATATGTAATAGTATATAAATATTCAAGATATATATGTATAAGATTAATATGTTCATCAGTTTATAATAAAATAAAAGTTTAAAGAGAACTTATATTTGATAAAATTTAATATCCATTTATATAGATATACATACACACATATACACATATCAGCCAATTAGAATTCAAATTGGCTGATATTCAATGGCTAATTAACATATAAAATTATGTAGAAAGGATGATTTATCTTTTTGTTAATGTTGTCACTTTGCGTTATATACAATATGTATATATGTATGTATGTATATATACTACCCAGAAAATTAATAATCTAGTATATTCATTGAGGTCAATAAAATTCTACTTCAGCCAGCTAAAATATTTAATTTAATTTAGTGCATATATAATTTATTGCAAAGCTATATGAAAAAGACCATTCGTTAACAGAGTAATAGACAAAGTATACAATAGACGATATAGTTAACATAAACATAAATACAATAGGCAATAGTAAATGGTTAGGCATCGGCAAAATTGTTATTACAAAGCCTACTAATAACAGCAGCCTACTAATAAAATCAGAATAAGACAACAATGTAATAAGAGGTAAACCAATAGCTGAAATTATACACACACATACACATTTGCGCGGACACCTGCAAATACACCAATCAATCTCGTTTAAATACTGTGACGCGACAAAACGCGAGGTAGCGGAACGAAAAGAGAACAGAGAGGGAGAGGTTTTTATTGAATCAGAAGAGAATTAAAATATTTGACAGAGGAGTAAAAGAAAGCAGAACGGAATTTAGTGAATCGATATATGGAGAAGGATAAGTAATCTTGGTATCTGATGACAAGAGAGTTAAAAGAGAAATGATGTTCAGAGTTCAACTGAAGGAAATGTTGCAGATATAGAGGAGTATTGGAGTGAAAGAGAGAAAATACAAGACAGCACAGGTGAAGAATTAAACGTTGCTAAATCTTAAACCAGATCTCTGGTAATATGGTCATATTTATGGACGCAATAAGAAAAGCCGAGACAAGAATTTTGGATACGCTGTACACGATTTAGCAGATGTTTGTTAAGAGAATGTAGAAAATCTTAACATAATCAAATAGAGAAATAATAAGTAAGTTGAGAAATGAGGAGTTTTTGAAAGTAGAAAAGGATGTAGTGAAGGGGATAAAGAAGACGTAAATGAACATAAACAGCCCGATACTTGATGGCTACGTGACTCGAATAATGAAAAATCAACATGGACATCAAGAATCTTAATAGAGGAGAAGCGAGGAATTGGAATAGAATTAAGAGAATATTTTATATATATAAAACATAAAAATGATAACATTAACAAGAAAATGAATGCCCTTCGTACGTAATTGCAAACGTTAATGTTACATAATTTTATACTTGTATTTTATGTTAATTTATATGTAAAAGCTACGCTATTTATATATTAATGTTACGTAACTTTATATTTATAGTTTACGTTAATTTATTATTATTTATTATATATTATATTATTATATATATTATATTAATATATATATATATATATATTATATTAATATATTATATTATTTATTTATATTATACATTATGTTATTTCTACGTAAATGTTACTCTTCTTTTGTTCTGACATTTTTTGCTCACAAGGTAACCAAAATATGCTGACATTTTGACCAAACCATAATCTGAAAATAACGTAACTGTTATGGGAATAGTGGAACATTGTTCCGTAATGATTAAAATAAATGTTAGCGAACGGTGTTCACTAGGTGATTTTTCTCTCAGTGATCTTTAATATAATATATTTAAAATAATTTAGAACTTCCCACTAATATTAAAATATTTTTAATCCCACAAGTGATTTTTAATATAAAACGCGATATGTTCAAGCGAGCTGCAATACCATCTTTAAAAAATCCCTATACAAACTTTTCAAATAATTTGATATTTATATAATTTTTACAATGATTCTTTTAAGAATAAAGAACCTTTTTAACGCACTTGATGCGAAACGATTTCTAAAATTGTAGTAAAATCTTCTTCTGGATTCAGATGTAAGAGACGACAGGATAAATTCCACAATTTTTCAGGATATTGATGTTCGTTTGCCATTCGATATGGACTGGCAACACCGCAATTTCTAAAGATAAAAAAAAAGATAAAGAGATATAATGCGAAATGAATTTATTATATTTATATAAAAAAAAATTTTTTTTGTATAATATATATTATAAGATATATATTATAAAAAAGAGCTACGAACCTAAAAATGAATATTTTTAATTTAGATAGTTAAATCATACAAACAAAAACAGACGTTTCATACCCGATTGGATCATTAAATTCATTCTCTGGACTTTATCTTACTCGATTAACGCGTACCACAAGCGATTGGAAAGAAAAAATTTGTTACTATCTTATTGACTTGCGATAATTTTTTTAATATTATGCACTTCTTTCTTTGTCTTGATATTGTATTAACATTTCTTTGACTAGCGATTTTGTGTTCTTAATTAATAACTTGTTTGTAAATCTTAATTGTCATCTTTATGTACTGATCATGGTCAAATCTTGAAAATGTCTACGTTTCTTATATAATAATAATAAATATATTATTTTCATTTTTAACATCTGTCGCTGTATGCTCCTTATTATTTATATTTGTATTATTGAGTCACCTTCAAAAATTTAAATTTTATACTTTGAATTAAATACGATTTTTGACTAGATGCTTTCAAAAAATATCATGTATTTTATAATCGATCTAATACTGATTAGATCAATACTTTTTACACACAATAGTTGCAATTAATTAGATTTTTATCAGTGACTTAATAATTTTTTAATACTTTAGACCTCAATTTATAATTCATTATATATTTTTTAGGCTCATAGCCCTCTTTTATATTTTTATTTTATTTTTATTGAGATTGAACCTTTTGACATATTATTTAATATATAATGTATTCTTACGAATAATAGAGATCCCTTCTCATTAGCTACCTCTTCTATGGAACAATATATTGTTGTTTGCGCTCCTTGTTCAACATTTTTATAAAACAATTGGAAAAATATATTACAAGTATAAATATATTACAGAAAGTAAAACCCGGAAATAGTGCCTTATTACTATGCCGTATTATTCTGGTCGGAATAATACCAGGATATAAAGAATATACATTTATCCCAGAAATATTTGCCTCTAAAAATTTTGATGTAGGAGTCTATCTTCAATATATATTTTTCCTTTATTACGTAAATTAAATTATTAATGATTAATTAAATTATTAATGATTAATTAATGATTGTTGAATATGAATTAAATTGATATTAAATAAATATGATTCAAAGTAATTCGTATAAATAATGCGATGTTTGTCATACCTTTTAATTTACGAGCGAGTTCTTTAGTGAACAAAATGTTTGCCAATTTGGATTGTGCATAACTTTTAAACGGCCCATAAGATCTCTCCAAATTAATATCATCAAAATATATATCAGCCACTACAATAGAAAATTTGTGTGTAATAATAAAAATGAAATGACTCTTCTAATATTGACACACAATTTAAAAGTGTTGATGACGTTTTATAAAAAATATTTACACAAAACGTTTAAGGTAAAAGATATCCATACAAAATATTTAATAAAAAATTATATAAGATATATAGCCCCAAGTTATTTTCATGAATTATATATTTCATAATCTTAATATATTGTATAAAAATTCTTTATAATATGTATATACAGTATTTATAAAACTCGCTCTTTTATTATTCATAATTTTTTTAATAATGATTGTTGTCAAAAAATTTCTTAGTTTTAAACAAGAACTAGTAAATAAAAATCGGTTCAATTTTAAAACTATCACAATATTTTACATACAAAAATGTGTAAATGACGAGACATTAATTATTCTGCAGTTGGGAGATGACTTCTGCATTTTTGGCAATAGTAGAAGTGTCAAAAGAAAGTAACCAAGATGATTGACTTGTAATGTCGTTTCATTTCCATCCTCTGTTTTCTCGTATAACGGAAATTGTCACACCGGCATTATTTATGAGTATGTGAATACTCATGCTGCTTCGTTCGTCAGCAAATTTTTAGCGCAATCTCTCACGCTCTTCAAACTACGTAGATCCAAAGAATAAATCGCAAGTTCACTTATTTTATTTTTATATTCTTTGTTGATCCTAAAATAGCCGTAGGTTTACAACCGATGTCATTTTTTCAACATATAAAAATTTAATTAAAGTAAATATAGTTTAATGAAGAGAGAGAAAGAGAAAATAATAATTAAGCAAATAATAATTAACTTAATTGATTCTTAATACTTATGTTACAAATTTATTTATTTACCTTGAAGGTGAATTATTTTTTATATCTTCAACTGCTTTATTTGCCATTTCCATATTTCTACAAGCCAGAATTATTCTAGCACCTAAATATATATATATATATATGTTATTTATACAAATGTTGTAAGAAAATATATTTTATTAGATTATTTCAAAAAGTTTGTACGGACATTAATAAATAAATTATAAATTAAAACATAATTTATTAATATTTAAAACTATATTACACGTGTCTTTTAATAAAATAGAAAAATTACACACAGATCCTTTTTGCTAATTGAATAGCATTTGTACTTTTGAAATAGGATTTTAGATATCATAAAAACATTTTATCCTTAGCCATTTCCAAAATCATACGAAATAAGCAATACTGAACGAATCTGCACAAACATTGCTGTAACATGTAAACGTCATCTTTTAGAACATCTAAGACATAACTTGATGTAGAATGCGATATATTTACAATAACATTTTTTTTTAAATTCTTTACAAACTTTTCAAACATTCTAATATTTATTGATTTGTGAAAAAAATTTATGAAATTCTTAAATTAAGAAAAGAATAATCAAAAAAGTCTATTAATCCAGTAAAGAAACTTCTAAAATATTATTATATAAAATATTGTTATATGGTTATTCAACAATAATATACAATTTGAAATTACTGTCTTTTTTAATCAATAACAAATTTATATTTTATTTATTGCCATAAGCAACATCTGCACGAAAAGAACGATTTTATTTGAAGTGTAAAAATTTAGATAGATACAGGTATTAAAAATTATTTTGCTGGACCATCAAAATAATTATGTAGAAAACTTAAACATGATGAGAACAGCGCTGCAAAAAATTTTGATGTTCAGATTGACCGTCCTACATTATTATTTTAATAGCCCTATGGCATCTATGTACATGAATTTCAAAGAGAATAATTTGAAATATCATCTCGGTAAAATCACCTCTCGTGTAAATCTCTAGCAGTTTCCTTGCCAATACCACTATTTGCCCCCGTTATCACAACAGTTTTGCCCTCAAGACGTACTTTGCTCGTACACATTTTATTGAGAAACCATAACATTTTATAGTGTTCTTTATTTACGATGTTATCATGTTGATTATATTTATTGGAAAGCACTCACTATATCGAATTCAGGAAGTGCTATAGTCGATTTTGATCTTTATTGAATACTTACATCATGTTCATGTTCTTATATATTACTTTAGGCCTGCATATCCCCTTTCGACTCGTAATATAATTTTCATGTATACATGTACATATGATTATATAATTACTGTGAGTACAAATCTCAACACTTGATGTTTTGCTGCACTATTGGAAAAAAATGTGTCGAATTTAACAACCGCATATCGCAAACGATTCACTCAAATTTGGATTAATTCAACACAAGATAATATAAATATGTAACACAAATATTATGTACGACAATAAATATAAAAAAAGATATTATCGACGTTAAACAATCCGTGATAGCATTTTTTCAGAAAATTGATATTTATGATATGTTAAATTAATACGTATTTTATTTATTTGTCTTAGAATTTATGTTCTTACATTATTTTTACGTTATTTGTGCATTTACTCATAAACTGTGTTATTTTGATATTAATTGAAAAAATGTTGAACATCAATTTCACACAAAATCTTTAAATAACATAATCATTATGTTAAATTAAAACTCGAATATGTTAAAAAATTTGACACAAACTCTTAACACAGAATATGAACAGACTGTTTTTAACACAAATACACAATTGTTTTATTGTGTAGCGAGTAGAATAGAAAGCAAAAAGTATAAGTACTTATCACACGTTGCAACGAACAGTCACGACTCTCGCAGTGCGAATTATAACCAACCAGTATTACAGTAATTGGTTCGACTTCAAGAATTGTCTCGAACAATTTGGAGCTGTTTTGCGAATGTAAAATCAAATTTTTCTCATTACATTAATTATTGCTCGCTTTCTTCTAACATTATCGATTATATATATTGTATAAAGTAAATATTTATGTATATAAATATCTATTTTGGTACTACTAAAGTAGATATTATATATTTTTTATCTCCACGAGTGTCTTTTTTTTTGTACAATTTGTTATGACTAAGTTACGTAGATTTGAAGTTATCATCATCTAACATTAATTACTCAAAGTCAGAGAAGATGATGTGGAATAATAAAAACAACTTACAGTTCTCCTCTATTATTTCATTTTTTATATATCTCTTTGTAATAAAAATATAATCTTTTAACGAAAAGAAAAAATTTCTGACGTAATTTTTAACGATAACAAAACGATTTAGCACAAGTGATAAAAAGTGACTATAGCACAGTTAAATTAAAAAACGGAATTTTTTTACAAATATCTAATCATTTTTTTAAAATTACGTAATGTTGTATTGACATTGCTTATATAAATGTTAATATAATAATATTTTATATTTTGAAATATAAAATCAGAATTTTATCATTTCTTTCACACTCACAACTTTATAAATATTATGTTATTTGAAAAGTTTGTAGAGAGATTTTTAAAAGATGATATTGCAACTCACTTAAAACATATCGCACTCTACATCAAATTATGTCTTGGATATTCTGAAAAATAATGTTTAAACGTACATGTTATAATAACTTTGCGCAAATTCGTTCAGTATTATTTCGTAAGATTTTGGAAATGACTAAAAATCAAATGCATTTTTACGGTATCTAAAATTATACATATTTACAAAATAGCAAATGCTATTTTCAATTTACAAGAAAGATTTGTGTAAAATTTTTTTTATTTTGTTAAAAATACATAATACAGCCTTAAATATTAATAAATCATGTTTTTTCTATCATTAAAGTCCCTACAAACTTTTCGAATAATCTAATAAAATATGATTTTTTTAACAGTACTCGTATAGATAATATGTATATTTAGATGCTAGAGTAATTCTGGCTTGTAGAAATATGGAAATGGCAAATCAAGTAGTTGAAGATATAAAAAAAAATTCACCTTCGAGGTAAATAGATAAATTTGTGACAAGAGAAGAAGTAAGAATCAATTAAGTTAATTATCATTTGCTTGATTTTCTCTTTTTTTTTCTTCATTAAACTTATCCTATATTTATCTTAATTAAATTTTTGTACGTTAAAAAAAATGACGATGTAGTTCGTAATTTTATGGTTGTTTTTAGATTCAAAAAAATATATAAAAATAACGTAGATGAACTTGCGGTTTATTCTCTGGATCTATGTAGCTTGAAGAGCATAAGAGATTGCACAAAAAATTTGCTGACGAACCAAGCAGCTATTCACATACTTATAAATAATGCGGGTAGAGCTGCTTATCCGTCATACGAGAAAACAGAGGACAGAAATGAAATGACACTACAAGTCAACCATCTTGGTCATTTTCTTTTGACACTACTGTTGCCAAAAATGCAGAAGTCATCTCCCAACTGCAGAATAGTTAATGTCTCGTCACTTGCATATTTTTGTATATAAAATATACCAAAAAAATTATATTCTTAAGAATACAATTTTTTTATATCCCACGTATAGTATGTTTTCTTCTAAAATAAGCGCAAAAATCTTAATTTAAGAGGGAAATCATCTAAATTATCATATTCTTAATATAAGAACGTACAGACTGTCTATTTTAACGATTATCTCAAATATCTTTTGAACAATACATTTTAGAGAAAAATGTTTCACAGACAAAGATTGCATGGTTTTAAGGGAGAATCGTTATCAAAATCTACGTGAAGTGCACGTAGATTTACGATGATCACTTTTGCAAATTAAAAATATATTATTAATTTAAGAAAAAACATTTTTGTATCTGTTAAGAGACAATATTAAGTACAACTTTCAAGAATACAATTTTTTCGGTACAATATTGTAATAACTTTAAAACTGAACTAAACCGATTTTTGTTTACTAGTTCTTATTTAAAACTAGGAAATTTTTTTTGACAACATTCATTATTAAAAACTTTTAATAATGAAGAACGAGTTTATAGCTTCAGTGTATGTAAAGAATTCTGAAACATTAAGATCAAGTATAATTCGTGATAACTTGAGGTTATATATCTTATACAATTTTTCTTCTTATATAGATATCTTTTAAGAAACATTATCAACATTTTTAAATTGTGTGCCAATATTAGAAAAGTCATTTCATTTTTATTATTACACACAAATTTTTTATTGTAGGGACTAATATAGATTTCGATAATATTAATTTGGAGAGATCTTATGGGCCGTTTAAAAGTTATGCACAATCCAAATTGACAAACATTTTGTTTACCAAGGAACTCGCTCGTAAATTAAAACACAAACATCGCATTATTTATACGAATTGCGTTGAATCACATAATTACATAATATTTGACAATCATTAATTATTTATTAATGATTTGTTACATAATAAAGGAAAAATATACATCGAAAATAAATTCTTACATAAAGATTTCGATTTTTAGAAATAGAAATACTCCATATCGAATGGCAAACAATCATCAATACTCGAAAAAATTGGAATGTATCTTGTCGTCTTTTACATCTGGATCCAGAAAAAGATTTTCCTACAATTTTGGAAACCGTTTCATGTCAAATGCATTGAAAATGTCCTTTATTCTCAAGAGAATCGTTGAGAAAATTTATAATAAATAGTGTTCATATTTATTTAATCTTTAATTCATAAAATGTTTAATACAAAAAATAAAAAATATATTTATATCAAATAAATGTATATCTAATAAATATTTTATGGTTTAAATAGATTAAAAATTCAAATAGATTAAAAATAGATATTAATATAATAGATACTAAGAATTTCACAATATATAATTACCTAAATTAAAGGTAATCAAGAAATTCATGAATGAATTTCATTGACTCTGTCAATGAAAAATAGGCCTAAGACATGTTTTTTTTTTAGTTTTTATTCGTATGCATGCGTGCGTGCGTGCGTGTGTGCGCGCGCGCGCGCGCGCGCGTGTGTGTAGGTGTGTACGTGTGTGTGTGTGTGTGTGTGTGTGTGTGTGTCATCTTTGTTTTAAATCAAAAAATATTTAAACATTTTAAAATTAAGAAATTTTTGTTTAAAATATTGTATGAGGAAATGTGTTATGTCCGGCATGTTTCATCATTAAAAAAATACAATATCGTTAATATTATATATTATTATTAATATGCGGTTATTTTTTACAAGAGAAATCATTTTCTGATATCTAAACATACTTTATTATATGCATCATGTAACAAAATTTTTTACAGCATTGCATACTTGAACTTTTTATATACATTCATTTTGATAGTTCAAAATTTTTTCAGGTTTATATCTAGCTATAAATTTTTAAATACTTAATAATATGTATTACAAGATACAGCAAAATTGTTTTTCTATAAATCAAAACATAAAACTACGAACCAAAAGATATTTAATAAATTTCTATAAACATAAATCATAATTTTGAAATAATTTTTAAAACAGTTTCGATCTCAGTCGGATCATTCTCAATGTTAAGAAACATAACTAAAAAATTCAACGGTATATATAATAAGAATCACAGTATAATATTCGCTTTTGTATCTGTATTTGTCGTTCCTTGCAATTAGTGAAGGCAGTATCCAAGTAAATCCATAGTTATTCTTTGTAATTAATGAAGGCGACATCAGTAGAAAATCAGCCAAAATTTATCGATACGTAAGTTTGAGGAAATCAGGAAAACGTTTTTACATTTTTTATCTTAACTTTTATCTTAATAGTGATGAGTCACAAGTAGGATTGAGAAGGACTGTTTATAATTTATCGATTATGTCAAAACATTATTACAAAAATTCCTCGATTTGGTGCTAACATCATTAATAATCAAGAAATCTTATAACAAAGGAATCCAAATATAAATTTGGATTGGATGGAATATAAATTTGTTGTTGTCTAAATAAGATCAGTGATAGCTTGTATATCATTGATGTAACAATATTTCATGAGAAAAACACTATATTCTTTATTACTTTGCTAATTTTGTAATAATTAATGGTTGAATCGGCTACTCAGTAAACAAAAAACGTTTTTAAACATTTCAATAAAGTTGTTGCTGATAAAATGTTGCTGATAAAATTTTCAAAACGTTTCTTGTTTATTAGGATATGTGCTACTAATTCAGCAATCATTAGAATTAAATAATATTTCATCAACCATTGCTGTTATGCGTCCAACTATCAGACCCGACACAGATATATGCAACATACACAATACGAGTGACGTATCATGTTTTTTTTAACGATCAGATAGGAAAGTTCGGTGCCTATGATATCACATTCCCGCGGCTTCCAATCGCTTATTGCGTGATAAAGACTCCGTGTCCTTTGTGAATCGTCGTCGAAGGATTGGCAATTCTAATGATCTCACGAGTGATCGTCGAGGAATATAAATTTCGGACATTATTGGAAAATAAATCCGAGAATGGTGGGAAATCACGATATTCACGCACTCTTCTCGTGACTATAAAAAAAAACCGAGCGAATGTCTGATGGTACCTCGATCCGTTCGCTTCCATCAATGTTATCAGTAGCTACGTTTCTGTGCCTAGTGTAGTTTTAACAGTTACAACAGTTAAACAGTGTTATAATAAATCTTGTATTTTCTTAAAAACGCAAATACAGTAAAAGTCTAAGCTCTTGTGCTGACGTATAGATACCTTGTATTCGATAATTGCTAAAATTGCACAATTGTAGAGAACTTTTCGACTTTGTTTTTTTATCACGAATAGCTACATTCGTAACGGAAACGTTTAAAAAACATTCAATATATATATTTTTTTTTAGAGCAATTTATTTCAATATCAATGCTATTAAACTGAGGACATAAGTCTTTATTTCGCAATTTTCAATGTGACAGTCTCAATTATTTTCTAATGGTTATGCAACTACACTTGCATTACATTTGCTCTGAGCTAAAACGTAAATAAAATATTCATACAATAAAATATTTAGTGAATTAAATTGATCCAATATATATATATATATATTCTCAATGATTGAATCTAATGATTTAGATTATAAAATTATTAGAATTCATTACAAGAATGAATGTAGTTATGTAAATGAATTAGTTATAATATCAATGAATCAGTTATTATATCAATGAATTAAGTAACAGACATTAAGTCAGACATTAATTGATCATTCATTAGCTCAACAATGACCAAAATTTTGATTAATATTAATAATAACGGAAGTTTGACAATCTTGACCTTAACATATGTCTCCACAACAAGTCTTAGCCGTCGCTCGTTATTTGTTAAGAAATTATTAACAAAAGAAATTCAACTATATAACACGAAAATTACCTGCTTTAAAATATGTTTAATAATTGTGCACTGCAAGGAATGCCTTGACGACCGCGATTTTGACATGTGTCGTCAAGATCATGATTTTGATAGACTTTCAACAGGTTTTAGGTGACTTTCACTTTCGACTCTCCCCTCTGTAAAGGGGCGCACGACTCTTATCTTCGACTCTCACTTCCCCCCCCCCCCCCTCCCATCCTTTTATACTTTTAACAAGCGTATTGAATGTTTTTTTGAAATAATAAGCGAATTGTATTCGTTAGAATCATTAGATAATTCTACATAGATATTCAGTGTTCATTTATCATTATTGTTATTTATTGATATTTTTCAATATTATATTTAGAAATAAAACGTTATTTTTTTAAACGTTATTTTTTTATTAATAACTTTTTAACGAAGGAGCTAAAATCTGTTAAAAGTTACTCAGGATCAACATATGTCATAACATATGTCAAGGTTAAGGTTATCGGAGCTGCTTTCGTTGTTATTAATATTTATCAAAATTTTTTTCAGTGTGATTCCAAAAGCATTGGAATAATTGGAATAAATCTCGAGTTAACAGAACCAAAAAAATAAATTGTACAAAAAGATAAAAATGTATAAGATTGAGCTATTACAAAAATTTTGTTTATCTTTTAATTGCTTATTATCTTTTCTGCAATGTAATATCAGGGTGCTAATATAATTAAAAATGTATCCACTGTACTACAATTGTAAATTCGGCAAAAGAAGCCAACGGAATAGTAATTCTTTTAATTATTGCAACCTTCACATTTTTCCCCACCTTCACTGTATACTCTCCTACTCTCTTTATTTTTAAACTAGCCTTTATTATTCTTTCAAATCTATAAATATACGAAAACTCAAGCGCGTGATTATTCGATAAGTAAAAAGCAAATATCACAGTATCGAATAGAGCATAGTGAGTGAAAGTGAGAATTCTAATATCTCTAAATCTGGGTACCTATCATGGAACATGTCGAAATGAATTCCGGAATTATTCCATTTTCTCCAGAATACACAAAAGAGGGATCTAGGGAATATAATTGAATAATTCCTATTTCAACTTGTTTCAGGTGAATAGTCAATCCAGTGATATTGATATCAATGATATCAGTGATTAATTCACTGATTCAGATTTAGAGAGTAGACAATTATATATATCGTGAAGAGAAGAGAATCATAAAATGTTACGGTTCTCTAAATACTTGTTCAATCAAATGTGTACGAGCAAAGCACGCCTTGATGGTAAAACTATTATAATAACAGGAGCAGGTAGAGGTCTTGGGAAAGAAACTGCCAGAGATTTATACGCAAGAGGTAGTTTTATTAAAATATTTACAATAAAATTTAAGTTATTCTGAATTTGAAATTCATTATATAAAAAAAATAAAATATGTGTGTTATTGATTGAGCAACACAAAGTCTAAAATTGATAAGACGTCTTTAAGTTGTCTGTTAAACGGAAAAAAAAACATCTAACACGATTTCAGACACTTTTTGTTGTCTGGGAATCTGAGTCCAAAATATTATTATAAGATTATTCGTGTTGTATTTAGTATTTTTACTATCAGAATCTTTGCTTTCTCAATAAATATATTATTTCATTTTAAGTATAATTTTGGACATTTCAAGCAATATGATCTATATATTACGTAAGAAATGTCGTAAGCAATATGATCTATATATTATGTAAGAAAGTGTAAGAAATGTATTATGTAAGAAATGAAATATGTCATATAAAAATAGTTCATAAAAAAGATACTACATTCATTTCTTTACTAGAATATTAGATTTTTTCGGTTCTCTTTATCTTATTTAAAACTTCATAAAGATTCTTTTACAACTTCATAAATAAAGTATATACTCTTAAACACACACACTTTAAATAACGTATGCACTTAGGCGCTAGAGTAATTCTGGCTTGTAGAAGTATGGAAAGGGCAAATAAAGCAGTTGAAGACATAAAAAATAATCCACCTTCAAGGTAAATGAATAAATAACATAATAAGTAACATAATAAGAATAAATTAAATTATGTACTATTTGCTTTGTTTCTTATTCTCTCTATAAAATTATATTTATTTTCATTAAATTTTTACATGTTGAAAATGATGATATAAATTTTAAATTTATGACTATATTTTTAGAATCAATAAAGATAAATATAAAAATAACGCAGGAGAACTTGCGATTTATTCTCTGGATCTATGTAGCTTAAAGAGCGTAAAGGATTGCGCAAAAAATTTGCTGACGAACGAAGCAGCTATTCATATGCTTATAAATAATGCCGGTATAGGATCATCATTTTCTCTAGAGAAGACAGAGGACGGGAATGAAATGACACTGCAAGTCAACCATCTCAGCCATTTTCTTTTGACACTTCTGCTATTGCCAAAAATGCAATTGTCTTCTCCCAATTGCAAAATAATCAATGTCTCGTCAAATGCACATATGTGTACGTAAAACGATTATAGTTTAAAAATGAAAAACGAATGTTTTTTTGTTTAAAATATTTGCATTTAAAATATAATTGTAAGAAAAATGTTTTATTATAGTTGCTGACATAGATTTCGATGATATTAACCTGGAGAGATCTTATACACCATTTAAAAGTTATGCACAAAGCAAACTAGCAAACATCCTGTTCACAAAGGAATTAACTAATCGATTGAGAAGTAAAAATATTATTAATTACAATAAGTCATATTTAATATTAATTAATATTTAATAATTGATAATTATTAATGGTTTTTATTATACAATAATGAAAATTGTGCAAAGGTATGGTTATAAAAAATTTATACAAAGTATAAAAAATTATCCAAGTTTTGATTTTCAGAGGCAAATATTCACGGAATAAACACATACTGTTTACATCCTGGTGTTATACAAACCGAAATATGGGATCATGTCAGAAACACAATGTTTCCGGGTGCAAACTTTGTTTTTACTGTATTTGGGCCATTTCTTTATAAAAAGAATATTGAACAAGGAGTGCAAACGACAATATATTGTTCGGTAGATGAAAAGACAGTTAATGATACCGGTCTTTATTATTCGTAAGAATTCACTATACATAAATTATTTTTACAAAATTATTCTTATACAGAATATAATATGTATTCAATTCCACATTAACTTTCTTTCATTAATGTTTATATATAGAAATTGCAATGTAGCTGCTTCATCTCGAAATGCAAACAATCGTCAATACGCTATAAAATTGTGGAATACATCCTGTCAACTTTTACATCTGGAACCAGAAGAAGATTTTACCAGATTTTTGGAAACCGTTTCACGTCAAATGCTTTAGAAATTTCTTTTTTATTTTTAAGAGATTTATATAGGAATTTTTAATATACTTATATATAATTTTATTTTAATTTTTAATAAATGAAATAAATAAAAAAAGATACTATAAAAACAAAAATTATTCCAATAACTGTATAAGTATATCATCATTTCAATTCATGTATCTTAAACTCTTGCTTTAAAATAAAAAATTGTGAAAAATGTTTTTAAAAATATCGATATGGATTCAACATCATGCGATATCTATATAATTCTTATCATGTTGGTGTTAATATTAACATTATAGTGAGAATTATATAGACATGATGTTAAATTCATACCGATATTTTTTAAAGTGCAAATATTATTAATGAATAAACAGTATTTAATTTTATGAAGAAAAAAGTTATTCATTTTTTTATTATCTCTTACTAACATATAAAAAAGTTTTGTTTTATTGTATAATACTAGTTATGTTTTATTGTATAATACTAGTTATAGTGTATTTTCAATAAGCGACACAAGTGACACGATGTGACACAATGGATCATTACGTCCTTGATGTTTGCCAATGTCAAAGATGACATGATCACTGTGTCACATTGTGTCACTTGTTGGAAGGCATACATAGACGCTGATGTTCAGTATTACACAAAAAACAGCTGAACTGTAAGGACTAAAACTATTAAAAATTATTTATTTTCATTTTTACATTAAAAATAAAAATGATAGGAACAATCTCTAAAAGCCAATCTATCAATCTTGATTCATCCGCAAATGAATGAAATGGGGAGAAAACGAGTCAGTGTGATAATGATGATATAATAACAAGATCATTTTCCTAGCACTTGCGCATCGGTGGAGCTGTTGAACCAACGATGCGCGTCATGTATGTTGGATACAAAAGTTTTGTTTTGATGGGATCAGCATTTAGAAAATTAAGGAAATCGACAAGAGGTAAGTATAAATTTAATTAACATATATATGATGGATCCTAATATAGCAAAAAGAGTTTTTAAAAAACAAATGTTGATAGTCTATGTAATATTTCTCCAAAGTTAAATATTTTATTTTATATTGATATAATATTAAAAAGTTATTATTATTTTCTCCAATTTTAGCTTAATCGTAGCGTAAAATTTATATTATTTTTATTAAATACATATGTGATATATTAAATTCATGAGGATGAGTACTTGACATGCGTGCTTGTACGTACATGATATGTATTCGTGTATATGTTGTGTAACATATATATGTAACAATATATTTAGCATACGTATCTTATTTTTTTCAATTTTTAAAAACATTCAGGAAATGTTTTAAAGTCGATTACTAATATACCTTACTTTAGATACTTATACATTACTGAGGTATGCACTGTGCATGCGTTAGAAAAGCGGCCCATATCATCACTGTACAGTAGTCACTGCAAAGTTTCAGTTATATATTCGCGAGCTTCAATTCGTTTGAGATTGACAATTTCTAACAATTCTTGAAATCGAGTCTTCGTTTCCAATATACATTTTTTGCAGCAAAAAGCAAAGATTTTTAGTGAGTTTATTTAATTTTAGAATTGCTCGTGATTCGCGTTGTGAAAATCAACATTTTTTAATAGCATCTTTTACGGCAAAGATCTTTAATAATACTGAAAGATTAATAGCGTTTTCCACTGAGAGAACCAGTGCAACGTTAGTGCGTAATGAGTGCAACTTTATTGTTCTATTGTAAAAACCAGTTCAAAATATTTTTTCAGTTTAATATTCCATTGCAAAAAACTTGCACTGAGTTCAACTTTTTCTTCACCACTTTTGAAGCCAATGCAAATTGAAATTAAGGCCCAGTAAGCAAGAAACATTTTGGAACATTCCAACAACGTTGCAGCAACATTGTAACAATGTTGTTGAAACATTCAATAATGTTTCTTGTTTACTGAGGATGTTTATGCTAAGGTATTACATAAACTGTAGAAAGGCTTAAACGGTCTAGCTGAATCTTAAATGCTTGTATAATTCTTGTGTGAATTTATATACTACATATGTAGTCCCCAGAAACGCGCGCCGAAATGATTTTTCGGTCTTGAAAACTCTACTAAACTATCGCAGGAATATCACGAGTTAAATCGACTAGCAATTCAACAAATTTTTGATGCTGCGCTAGTGTAGTTTTTATTGAAATCTAGCACGACGCTGGTACCGTATCAATTTTTTCAATGGAAAACGCTATAAGTTTTATCCTGTGCGAACTCTTATATATTATACTATTAGATTAGTATTTTTTACATATATATGAACTTATGTAAAATTAATAGTGCATCTGAAATGTATAGTGCATTCGATTTATGCGTGGTCGATACAACAGGTTCTGAAGGAATGTATATTTGCGCTCGTGTTAGAATATATAATTACTACTTTTTAAGTCTGTTTTATCATGAAAATCGAGGCTATTTATTGTAGTACGCAATATTCATCGTTCCTTTCACTTTCCCTCACTTTTCTTCACTCCCTACTTTAGAGTGTAATCGTATAATATACTCATGTTCTCAAATGGAAATGGAAAATTTTCAAGCAGCATTTCTAATAGACAGTCCATAAGAATATGAATACACGAACGTATGGCTAGTCAATGAACGTCAATAAAATCGATAAATTCAGTGAAATTGATAGTGAATGAATTCCAGTAAAAATAATCAATAGTATATTAATTAATAGTATATTAATAGTAGATCAAAAAGGATTATAAAATGTGGTTTCTCAATAAAACATGTACAAGCAAAACACGTCTTGATGGCAAAACTGTTGTGATAACCGGAGCGAGTGGTGGTATCGGCAAAGAGACTGCTAGAGATTTATACGCGAGAGGTAATTTTACTAAAATGATAATTTAAGTTATATTTAAACTTTGAAATTTAAATAGATATTTTATATAAATGAAATATAAATTTGTTATTGATTAAAACATATAATAATAATTGTGCCTTTAAGTATAATATAAATATGATTTGATTAATGACAAGCGAAAATATCGAATATCATCATTAATATTTCAAGTAATATCTCAAATAATGTCTCAAGATGCTAATACGGATTTGTGGTTCTTATTGTTTTGTAATATTTTAAGATCATAGTTAAAATGATTTTAAATATAAGAACGCACTATGAATACTGATAAAAGATTTCTTTGGATCGTTCAGTTACATCTTCAACTGTTAATGATGATGAAATGAAATTTTAGGCAAATGATAATATAATAAAGTCACTCACAGAATGATAAAGGATCATCGAAAAAAAATGGCAATTATTGAATAAAAATACATTTAAATTTATCAATAATTAATATTTTATTTTATTCTTCAACTCTCTATAAACTTTTCGAACAATCTAATAAAATGTATTTTCAAATACATTTGTATAAATAATGTGTTGTTCATTTAGGTGCTAGAGTAATTCTGGCTTGTAGAAATATGGAAAAGGCAAATAAAGCAGTTGAAGATATAAAAAATAATCCACTTTCGAGGTATTAATTTAACAAGAATTAAGTTCATTATTATATCCTTTAATTTTCTTTTTTTCTCTTTATGAAATATATATTTTAATTAAAGTTTTGTTGAAAAAATGACGATGTGGTTTTTAATTTTATGATTATTTTTAGATTCGAGAAAAGTAAATATAAAAATAACGCTGGTGAGCTTGCGATTTACTTTCTGGATCTATGTAGTTTAAAAAACGTAAGAGATTGCGCTAAAAATTTGCTAACAAACGAAGCAGCTATTCACATACTTATAAATAATGCCGGTGTGGCTACATATCCAAATAAGAAAACGGAGGATGGGAATCAGACGACATTACAAGTCAACCACCTTGGTCATTTTCTTTTGACACTTCTATTATTGCCAAAAATGCAGAAGTCTTCTCCCAATTGCAGAATAATCAATGTCTCATCAATTGCACATATGTGTATGTAAAATGATTATTGTAGTTTAAAAATGAAAAACAAATATTTATTATATTTAGGATTCTCATTTAAAGTACAATTGTAACAAAAAATCTTATTATAGTTGCTGATATAGACTTCGATGATATTAATTTGGAGAGATCTTACGGGCCGATCAGAAGTTATGCACAATCCAAATTAGCGAACATTTTGTTTACCAAGGAACTCGCTCGTCGATTGAAAAGTATATCAAAAAAGGAAACATTTCTTCCACAAAATAGAAATTATGTTTATTTTATCTATTTTCCCGATAAAAAAATTTTTTATGCACGAATATGCATAAATATAAATATACATAAACACGCATAAATATTTATAAACATGCATAATTATACATGAAATATGTCCATATATATATATATATTAATACATCCTTTTTTTCTTTCGTAAAATTATTTTTTAGTGAAATATAGAAATAATAATAGTAATGTGAAAACATAAAAAATAATTAAAGGGATAATTTTTGTATTGTTTGTTTTAAAAAAAAGCAAATTTGAAGAAAATATAAAAAATTATTTATTTATTTAAAAATTAATTATTTATTTTGTATAATTATATATAAAATTATATATAAATTATATATAAAATTATATATAAAATTATATATAAAATTGCATAATTATATATGAGTAATTTTTTTTACACTTGTATATTTATACATATTTATACAAATTTTTTATCAAGGATCTTCAACTTTCTCTTTTATCTATATTTAAAAACTATTAGTAAATGTTAATGATTTATGTAATGAAAAAATATGCAAAAAAGATAGATTTTTACACAAGATTTTTCTGTTTGTAGCAGCTAACATCCACGGAATAAACGTATATTCTTTACATCCTGGTCTTATACCAACTGACATATCACGGTATAGTAGTAATACAATATTTCCAGGTGCAACTCTTTGTTACACTTTATTTGCGCAATTGTTTTATAAAAATGCTGAACAAGGAGCGCAAACAACAATATATTGTTGCATAGATGAAGAGGTAGCCAATGAGACTGGACTTTATTACTCGTAAGAATCTATCATACTAAAATAAATCATTTTGTAGTTTTAAGAATAAATCAAATATAAGTAAATTGTCTATATGAAGTTCCGCGATTGTTAATATAATATTTAATTAATATATTTACAAAGTGATAAAATATAATTCACAAATATTTAATTGAAATGAAATGAAAGAAGATGAATCAAAGAACGCTTTTAGATTTTCAACATTTTTTAGCACAAATAAGTACTTAGTTTATTGAGAAAAAAAATTGTTATGGCAACTATTGTATGAAGTAACTTTAAAATTTAAATATTTGCAACTAATTTTAAAAAGTAAAAAGAACTAAAGTAGTACCGAATACTATAAAAATATAGTATAGTACTATAAAAATATAGTATTCAATATTACTTTAGTTCTTATTACTTCGTAAAATTAGTTGCAAATACTTAAATTATTAGAGTTGTTAATTTAGTAGTTAAAAATTTAAACAAATCTTACAGCATCTGAAAATACAAATACAACTTAAAATCTTTCAAATGAGTTTTCATTCGTAATAGTACGATTTATTTTCATCAAGTTATGACTGTTTGAATGTTAACCTTCTATATAATTACGCCGTTCAACAAAAAATAACTTTTTTTCTTTTCGAAGTGTCACATCTCGAAAATTTTTTTGCGATGAATACATCATCAGAATTTGCGTAGTACATCAAGATTTTTAATAAACAAAAACCATCTCAATTTACTAAAAATCCTGATATATTACGCAAATTCATACGACGGCACCATTCAACGCGAAAAATCTTTAAGATATTTCGAAAAAAAACTTTTTGATGTACAATGTATATACAATTTATATTCAATTTCGTATTATCTTTTTTTATATTTAGAAATTGCGGTGTTACCACCCCATATCGAAAAGCAAACAAACATCAATATCCCGAAAAATTGTGGAATGTATCCTGTCGACTTTTGCATCTGGAACCTGAAGAAGATTTTACCACATTTTTGGAAACTGTTTCACGTCAAATGCTTTAAAAATATTTTTATTCGTGAACGAATTTGGATTAAAATCTGTTTTATTCTAATTTTTAGCAGATTAAGGGCCGATGTTTTTTCGGATAAAATATATGATAATTTATGTAATGGAAAGGGAAAAGGAGTTAAAAAAAGGGAGAAAATAAAAGAGAGAGAAAGCGAATAAGTTATTTACATAAATTATATGTATAATGATCTTATTATCTAAGAATTTTATTTACAACACTTTATGTTCTTGATTTATGTTCTTGAATTTTACATGTAATTAATAACAACTTATATTGTTAAAAGAATTTCTTTGTAGTTTTAAAATGTTCTTAAGATGGTACTCTTATTAGAGATCTTAGATCTTTTTCGTGATAATTGTGACTTTGTTTTCGAATCGCGAATAAAATTCAAAGGCTCTTATTAACAGATATTAGTCAAATGCAGAAAAATGTACAAAAGTAAGACATTTTTTATTAATAAATAGATAATAATGTATTTTACAGTGTCACGAATAATTTCATTAAACAATTATTATTGCATCAGCCATCGTTCTCGAATGATGTTTTGAGATTTCAAAAATCGAGAGTTACGAAATGTAAATTCCAATTCGGATGAGGAGAAATCGAATGTAGAAATTTGAATTGTCGACCGAGCGAATAATCGAATGCCTTAAATCCCTGTCTGGAAAACTGTAGTTGACAGCGCGTTTAAATTTGACTTAATCGAAGAGAGGTGGCGAAAGAATTTGTCTGCATTCGCGTTGAATCAGGATAAATCATCATATTAATTAACCTGTTCCATTAATATTCACGAGTGAATGTCAGCTTTATGACTGATTCAAATTAGTGAATCGCGATTCGTCAAAACGCCTTTTTCGCGGGCACGATAAACTTTTGAGAGGGCTAGATTGAACGATAAATCGTTGATGTATGCGCTACGGCGATACGTTTCGTCGCATATAACGACGATTGCAGGAATTGCGTCACTCATGTTTTGCATGTCACGTTCAGAGTTGGTACATCGAGATAATAGCGAGAAAAAAATTGATTGAGTAACAAATAAAAAACACCGGTTAATTATTTTTCTATTTTACATATATGTATATGTAAAATTCTATTATCATCTTATGAGAATATTTAAATTAAGTAGTATACACTTAGTATACACGACGATTCTCCAATCCTTTGCTTCACACGATGAGTCGTTTATGTCTTATATAATTTTCATTATTTTTATAGTTACAAAAATTAAGTGATTTTTACATATATTTTTACATATCCGTATTTAAGTGTATTTAAAAAATACAATCATAGGTGGCGATTTTTGTGGAGTATTCCACATATCAGAATTTTTTATATGTAGAATTCCACATATCAGAATTTTTTATGTGTAGAATTTCATATATGAAAAATTCTTCATAAACAATTTGAAAATAATGTGTTAAACTAAAAATAGTGTTAAATTAAATTTTTTTGGAACTTTTATTTCAATCAAAATTTCAATTACACACTGAGCGAACCGAGCACGACCGATAATAAAATATTCACGCAGTTCTCTTTTGTAGTTCGTATTTTTCTCCGCGAAGAGCGCTAGTCTATAGTTTTTCGTGCACATCTTAGTGATTAGTAATCTTTGTTTCATATTCGTTCATATTCGTATATTCGATAATATTTAATTTAGCTATATTGCATGTGCACTCCGAAATTGATGAAATTTTAAATATTAATGCACTTATGGATGAGTTCATTAAAAAAAATAAAATTCGGAGTTCAACGTTTGCTCTACGAGATTAAATTTATTAAATTTTTTCATTAAGTTTTGTTTTATGAGTTTAAGTTTCAAGTTAAACTATAAATATTTATAATTTTAATATAAATAAAATATTTATAATTTTGTTGCTCATCATTTTGTACGGTTATAAAGAGATTTTAATATGGAGATTAAATAAATTTTGGAAATTTTTTGCCCTCCCCCACTCCCCTTCCCCCCACGATCAAGTTGTCTTATTTTACACATGCCCCCCCCCCCCGTACACAATAAATATTATAACTAATATTATTGATACTTGATGCTAGCTTTTCAAAGAAGAAATTTGCATAATGATCTAATCATATCTATTAAGGATACATTAATTAAGAAAGAAGTTAAATATAGAATAGGAAGGTTTAAATTTTCACAGACTCTTATTTATTCACAGGTAGACAATGTCTGACAAACGTAAAATTACACTTATTATTTTTAATATACAATAAGTATGAAATTGCATTTTTGCTCGCATTTTTTTTGCTCGTAGAAAAGAAATTGATTTTTTATCATCGATATCTGAAAAACGTGTTAGACCACAATTTGCATGTTCATGCTGACCGCAGACAGAAGAAAATGAGTTTATTACGTTCTTGAAGGTCAACTTTGTATAGAGAAAGGAAGATTACCGGACGACTGAATCTCGTTAAGGGCGAGTCTCGCATTTACCCCCGGCTACTCGAGACGTACTTGTACACGTTGAACAATTTATTGCATCTTTCTTGCGCGTTAAAGCATACTATGAACCGCATACCTTATGCTTGGTTCCCAGCTGGGTTGAATCATAAATCGTACGGCTTTCTCCTTTGCTCTCTCGGATTTTCGTCCTCTGATCCTCGATCCACGGTCACTCTTATTTCTTATACTAATCGAAAGATTCCTTCGTGCACTTTCAAGTGCAGCAATGTTCAAGCTTGTTCTCGTTGGATGAGTTTCTGCTATCTCTACTCGCTCACGCTAATTATTTGAATCTTTACTTCATGTACCTTACGCGAGCTTTTACCATTCACTTTTACCCTTCGTATGTTTACGAGCCCCTCTATTTGAGATACGAGTGCAAGCTGCATCGTTATATGTTCGCAACATTTCATGCAGTACTTCCCAAACAAGAACAATGTTTGTGTTAAGTTTAATCCTTATTAACTAGTCCATTGTCTAGGCTAGTCCATATTAACAGGATATACTTCTGTGTGCGATTTAAAAATATTTTTTTCGTGGATTTTTGGAGACATAAACCTATTTTTCATTACATTTTAAATCTCAGTGAAATCCTGTATTAATTGAACATGAAAAATATTTTAAGCGCAAGTATCACTATAAAAAAGTTTTTTGAGGATTATGTAAAGGATTATACAATTCTAAAATTAATTGTAAAGGATTATACAATTCTAAATTTATAAACGATTACAATTAATATTAATGAGTACAATATCATTGAATTATATCATTGAATATCAGTGTAGAAAAAAAAAGTATAATTTATATATTGGGTTATCCGGAATTTATTTTGTCAAATTACTAAGGAAATACTAAGGAATATTGGCATTCGGATATAAGTATTGGATTGTCCGGAAAGTTCGTGCCGATTTTGAAGGAAAATTGAAACGCAGAAGATTTAAATTTTTAATTTCATTTATTTCTTAAATTTAAATCTTTTGCGGCACGAACTTTCCGGACAACCCAATACTTATATCCGAATGCCAATATTCCTTAGTATTTCCTTAGTAATTTGACAAAATAAATTATTTGTTTTCAGAACGTATTTTATGTGAACGTATTTTATGCAATTGTTATATATACAAATAATATACAATTTCTAATAGCTAAGATTTGTCTTAGTCTAAAAATACTGGGCCCTTCTTTGCAGTGAGCCTTTTCTGACATTTCGCAATTTCGTTCTAAAATACGTATACATATACATAAGTATATATATTTCATTGAGAGCGACTATTCAATAAGCAAACAGCAAACGTTACAGTATCGAATATATTATAATTAGTGAAATTCATAGTGAGAATTCTAATAAACAATAATTATATATGTTGTGGATAAAGAAGCATCATAAAATATAGTTCTAATTCTTCTTCAATCAAACGATATCTTGCAAACCACATCTTGATGAAAAACAGTGATAATAGAATAACAGATAATAGAACAGAGATAATAGAATTGTGATAATAGAAGCAATAGTAGTCTCGAAAAAAAGATTATCAGAGATTTATACACAAGAAGTGATTTTATTCAAATAATATTTTTAATAAAAAAATTATTCTAAATCTTGAAATACAAGCCTTAAAATTACATACTATATGAAATAAATACGTGTTATTATAATTAAAAGGTGTCTAAGTTTAAAATATCATTGTAGGACTGTTACGTTCACTTTTTGCATTCGGAATTTTTGTTTTCTCTCAATAACATCCAAATCTACATCTATTATTTCATTTTAAGTATATATAGAAATTTTGGATGATTTCAAGCAAGGTAATATATGAATTATGTATATTTTTGGGATTGTCCAGATTACTATAATTATAAATAGTTATTTTATTGAATAACGATAGAATTATTTTCATCAAACATTTATTTATCACATAACTTACTTTATTGAATTGAGATTGAGACTGTCATGAGAGTTATGCAAATTCTAACTCAATCGAAGAAAAATCGAATATAAAATTTTTTGGATTATCTGAGCGAACAGACATCGTGATGAAGTAACGCGTCACCAATATTGGCTATCGATGATGAAATATTTGTGCTTTTCACGTATCCCTATTTCGGGACCTGCGAATTATCTTTCTGCACCCTATATTCTGCCGGGAATGAAATATCACTCCCTCTGGGAGAATTTGATATACTGAGACACGTGCACAAACCCCATTACATCACGTTTACGGCGACCACAACGCAGAAACTTGATAATTACATTACGTCACAACCCTCTTTTGAGACAACTACATACATTATTAAGAAGCATGTGATTACAGTTTATTCCGGCAATGTTTTTACACATACAAAAATTACACATACAATAATTCAGCTTTAACAGCGATCCGGTTTTTTAACTCATATAATAAGACATATAATGCGATGCAAAATTACTTTTGATCGTGTAAACAGCTTATGTAAACTTAATAATGATCTTAATAAACCTATTGTATATCTTGATAAGTCTATTCTATAAATGTAAGAAGAATAATTAAACAAGCTGAGACAAAGCGCGCTAGTGTGATAAAATTGTGGACTGGAATTAAGTATTATCATAATATTTATTTTTAAGATGTGTACAGAGTATATAGTATTTACTTTAGTATTTTATATTTATACGTTCATGATTATTTAGGATCAATTAATCTTAAACATTATTAGAGATAATTCTAATTCATAATTTTTAGAAATATAACGCTGTGATTATAAATGATTATAAACAATAGCTTATAAACAACCAATTATCATTTTTCAATAATTTTGTAATGGTTATTAATTTTGATTCTGCACAATATTATAATTTCATATTTATTCTATTATATTATATTATAATTAGCTCGATTAATTTTGTTCACGATTCAGGAAGTTAGAATTCGCGTTGTTAAATAATTGTCCATTCATTGATAACGCGATGATACGTAAACATTTTAGTCGTTGTTAATGGCAATTTAGTATATATTTGTTACTAGGTTGAAATAAAGAGTCGAATGAAACGAACAACCGCGATTATACACAGGACATGTAATTACCGACAATGCCGGATTCATCGCACAGGTTATAGTGTAGCAGCACGTATGTAATTATTGGGTTACTGTCAGGCATATCTTGTCGGCGAGTTTTATCGTGATTAAAACGAGATAGAGTTTGTGGCAGCGAAAACAATCAATACGATACCAATGCATCGTGTGTCAATTTACCGAGATTGAATTTCGACCGCGGACAATCTCGCTTTTTTCCGACCAATGTGAATCTTTAAAATGGGTAAGTGTCAATCATATCACACAGTTAATTTGTTAAGTCGAATTACATGACGATTTAAGAGGTGACAGTTAATGAAGTAATAAACTTATAAAATATTTTATCAATTATTTTAAGATGTATTAAATAAATATTACTATTTTAATAATATATATACATATTGATAAAAAATATTTTTTTAAATATTTTTAAAAATATTTTTACTTTATATTTTTTTATATTTTTACTTTATATTTTTTTTCAAGTTTAATACAGTGTGTTTGTGTTATGTCTTTTCAAATTTTTGATAGAGATATTTCTATTTAAAGAAAATATCTTTTCCAGAATTGAAGAAGAAAAGGAAGAACAATATATATAAATAAATTATAATTGTTAACAATTTCCTTAAATGCTGGAAATTAATTAACTCATAGCATTCTCTGTTATTAACTGATATTTATTAACATCAAGGTAATATATAACATACCGTTGAATAAATCATCAATTGATAAATTAGCATTTACTTATTTCGTTGATGGTTCATCAAAGAGATTGTTTTATTCACATTATATCAGATTCATATTTTTTTCATAGCGAGATCTAATCGAACTTTGAAATCTATCGAAAATCGTAATTTACTAGCCTAATATAAAAAAATTATAGTGTCACTCACCGTCTTCAGCGTCTCGAAGTTTCCTTTCTTCAACATGTCTATAAGCCTTTGATGTTCCATTTCTTCCTTTGTCATATACATCTTCTTATTCTTCAACTTCTCGTTTTCATAATCGTCGCACAAGATATTGTGAAAATTCACCTGCTGTATCATATGATCCGGTTTCGTTTGCTCGACGGAATTTTCCGGCAGATCTTGTTCAAATTGTAGGTTCTTAACGAGAACTTCGTTGACCACTGCACCACGTTCGTCATTATTTTTTGTCATTTCTTCAACTACACATTCTTGCAACTTTTCATCGAACTGAAGTTTATTTCGAGAAAGTTCTTCCTCAGCCTTCCTCGAATCTTTCTGACTCTCTAGTTCCTCGACAGGAATTGTAGCGGTTGACAAATTGCTATTCTCTCGCGAATGAATCGTCAGTTGGTTTTGATCTTCTCGCAAAGCGTCCTCGTAAACGCCCACGAGATCTTGGAGGATTGTCGACTCGTCTGGATCTTGTCTAATCTCTTCCTGACCTCTGGATTCTTTCATCTCTGGAGATTGAGACCTGATATTTGATTTAACGTCATCCTGACAAGATGATTCCGATTGGAAAGTGGCAAAAGTTCTCATGGATTCATTAAAAACAACCTGCTGCTCTGGATTCCACTTAACATAAATTGGATTTTCCTTTCTCTTATCCGATTCTTTCGATTTGCCGTTTGGTAAACTCTTCTGCATCTTTAGACACTGCTTCAATCCGATTTCCGGGTACCTACAGACTAAGTTTTCGCTCTTTCGATCGTCTTCCTCAATTGTTTCTAGATGTTCGTGTCGCAATTCGCCAGTTTTGTCGAACGTCTCGTCCTTGAGCGTCAATGACATTTCTTTGACAGTTGATTCTCGATCTTTAGAAACGCCGACTTTTTCACCATAAGGTGATGTTTGCAGAGAAGGTCGAAGAATTGATTCAAAGTCATCTGCGTGGATTACTTGTGGTTGCAGGCTACGTTCATAAATCCTCTCCACGTGATCGGGAGAAGCATAACGCATAATTCTGATGGACGGAACGTTTTCGCAGACAGCAATCTTGGATCTTCCAGCATTCTGCTCATTCGGCTGTGAATCATTGATCGTGGTATAAACTCGATTGTTTGGCTTGAAACTGGATGAAGGTGTGCTAATTGACATATTCACTTGATCTTGTGATCCTGCATCTTGTGAAGATACACCAAGATCCTTGCGCGGTAAGATCAATGGTCTTTTAGTCTCCATCGATGCTCCTGCGACCTGTTGACACCTGTTTCGCGGAGTACGTGACTCCACTTGACCTTGAAGAGCTCTAACACGAGCACTAACAGCTGAGCCATAAATCGGTTGTTCGTGTCGCGATTGATCAATCGATCTAGGCTCTCTTCGGACGTCGCTGCAAAACTGAAGTCGGCGTCGCGGCGATTCGATCACGACGCGGTCAGATTCCGCCGACGAAGCGATCCTCGAGCTACCTCGTGAATAGTTTGCAGCGCATCTCGCCGACACTTCCGTCGATCTACAAGTCGCCTCGACAGTTTTATCGGCAGCGCCGGGTTGCGGCGTCAGCCTGCTTGCCGTAGCAGCCGGCCGCCTACTTTCTCCGTCCTTATTTGGTGAGATCGGTTCGCCTTGGTCACTAAAGCTGCCTCCAAGCAATGGTAGGCCCTTCGTGGGGCCCGGCTCGCACGACGGGTCCATCTCCTCCTTAGCAAGCGAGTGCGCAGCAGCCGCCGCTGCACAGTTTTCATCCATTCCGTTTCCAGAACGCTTCAAGGACGGCCTTCTGTAGGAAATAATTGATGTCGTTGTCGTTGCTGTGGCCATCGACGTCGTACCGATAGACATCTCGATTATCTTCGAATTGCTGTTAATAGTTGTCCTATTATGATCAGATTCACTTATCGCCTTCGTCAAATTCATAATCCTACTCGATGCAGGTTTTTCTTCAAGATTCGCTTCGACACGCCTGGACTTGAAACTCGAACCAAGGAGTCCTCTCTGAGGGATCCTGGAGGCTGGATTGGAATCACCAGATTTCGATGATGCTATATTCGATTGAGCACTGAAACCATAATCCTGCTGCTTACTCCTCACTGCTAAATATTCTTTGTACGTGCCTTTACTGGTATTCACTCCGACGTTCACCTTCTCCGGCCTGACGCGTTCCAACCTGCGATTCACGCGAGTCAGGTCGTCATAACTCGACGAGGTTCCTCCATTCAATCTGTCCGTCGCTTCGTCGGTCGATGTTCGAGATCGCGAATCTTGACCACGATATCTTCGCTGATTCTTTTCGGCGCTACTATTGGATCTAGTCAAAGGTTTTTCACGAGGAGTTGCCGGGAAGTTTTGGCTATGCGCTTGATTCAACCATTCGTCTACCCTTTTCTGAACTTCTCCTTTGCGAAGTAAGATCTCAGGCATCTTCGAACGACTATTTTCGATTGTGTCCATTGTAACTGGCGGCGAAACATAACAGATATCTTGTTGATGTCCTTTATTAAAGTCCTTCTGTCTATCCCGCGAACGCTGTCTCACTTGAGTTTGCTGATTCACCTTTAGTACCGCTTGAGTTTTTTCCCTCGTCGGAATAGATTTAGTTTGAATCTTTGCAATGGACTTTACTTGCTTCGACTTTACTTGCTGCCGTTTCTGCTGATTCATCATTATTGCCTCAAAATTCGTCACGCTGATATTACCAACATCACTGAGGTCCGATGATCTACGATAGTCTAGATCCTCGTATTCATCCAGAATATTATTCACCGATTGAGTGTCAATCGAACTGATGCTCTTCGACTTGTTTCTCGCGACACTCTCGTCGCTGCTCGAATAATTGCTCTGTTGCTGCTGCTGACGCTCTCGGCTGATCTGTCGCTTGGGACGTAGTTTCGACTTCTGATATTTTATCACCGCATTTTCGAAGTGCGACGAAGTACCTTCAATCTCTTCGCTTTGGTCCGTCTTCGAAGCGGACGATTGACGCGCGTAACGTTGCTGAGACGACTCCCGCCGATGATTGAGCATCTTGCCGTCGTCAGACATCGGCAAGTCCCGCCTAGCAATTGCCGATAAACCGGAAGCCCGGAAGGTCATGAAGCTCTGCACGTTTCGTGAACATGTGTCCTCCTTGGCGTTCGTCAACCCTTTCGACGTGATCCATGAAGTGACCAGACAACAAGCGTCGCCGTCCACATTGATCGCATCCTCATCGGCCAGAGGAATGTTGCTGCCGACATTGGATTTTGAAATTATCTCATCGTTCATCTTCTATCGCAAAACGGCATTTTAGTAGTAGCTTCTCAAAAAGAATAGGAACGAATATTGATGACTCGAAGAGATCCTGAAATGAAAATATTTAAATATATAGATTTTGGTAAAAATGTTTGAGAAAAAAAAGAGAAAATAATTAATAGCTGTTTTATAAATTTGAGTCTTTATAAAATTATTTGATACACTGAGAAAAATCTAATTGAGAAAATTGAGAAAATTCTAATTGTACCAACAAGAAGTATAAAAAAAAAACGAATTCTGATTATATGAATCAGAATAAATATTTTTCCGTTTAGAATTTTAATATTGTGAAAGGAAATTTAAAAGTACTTTACAGACAATTTTTGCTTGTCAAATAATTTTTCCTAGCATCACATATATTATTAATTTGTTTTGGAATAATGATTTAACATGAAAAATCTACATTTTCTAAATAGACAACTAGATATACCAAGAAAAAAATTTACTTACTAATTAAATTTTAATAAATATTTCTTTGATTAGTCCTAGCGAAATTTTATTAATTTACTTACTTATTAATTTACTAAATGTAAACATATTTATTACAAGAATCATTAGCTTGATTTAACTATTTTTTCATTTATCATTTTTTTATATTTTTTTTTATTTATCTAAATATTTATTTATCGTAAATATTCTGCTTAGGACTATTCGAAGAAATGTTTATTAGAAATTTAATAGTTATTTTTCTCAATGTAAGAAAAACACATATTTAAACATATTTAAATGCACGGTTATTTTAGCTACACAGAGAATGGAGAAAACTAACACAATTTGTCAACTAATTTTATCACAGATAACGCTTTGATAACGGAAATAACTATGTAAAATTTTAGAAACTGCTCTTCCACGATTGCTTGCATACAAGTATTAAAAATTATCCACTAGAAATATTCATGCAGGAACTATTCCCGCAAATTCAACGTAATAAAGTCTCAAACTCGCAGATGCGTGACATGAAGCGAAGAACGTTCTCCTCATTAATTTTTCAACCTGCACGAAATTTACGTGCGTGTGCCGCTAAATGATACCGCCGTGGTTGCATTTCCGCTTGAACTCTATATGCGCATTATAATTTACGTCATTTTAATTTACGGACACAGACTATTGTTTTATCAGTGAGTCAACAAAGTCACAATAATTGAATGACAAAGATGAAATGATTTTCGCAAATTTTGAAAAAAAATGTCTGAAAAATTTCTCGAAAAAATCTGTAACAGAAATGTATGCAATTTTTTTAGACACCTATCCTATTATTGTCTAGTATTACTATATTCTCATTGTATAATTGTAACTGTGTAGAAAATGGATAAGAACTTGATAGAATTTTATTCAGTGAAATTTTTTCTAATAAAACTTTGCGTGGACATCTGACCAGTTATTTTTTACTATTAAGTAGATTCATTAATTAAAGTACTGCATAGTCCATTTATTGTCCTATTTTTGTTCAGTAAAAAGTATTCAGATTTTGCGCATCTTTTATACGCAGAGCATTACATCTTGATTAGAGTCCTAAGTAGTTTCACTTCTCATTTATTAAACAGGATTAATATAATTCCTTTGAGTAATTGTTAAAAAAATTTGTGAAATTTCTACCAAAGATTTAACAACATTTAATTCTGCAAATAAAAAAAGTATCAGTTTGAACTATGAGAATCAGGGCTATCTTACGAGATAGTGTTAAGTTTAAGATTAAAATTCCCTTCGGCAAAATTCGTTATTTCGAACTCAATCACGTTTTAGAAATCTCGCCAATCAGCGATAAATAGCAGAAGGCGCGCTTCCGTAACGATTGCAGCGATCCGACGCCGCCATCGTTTGCCAACATTGGAGGCACGTTTTATCGTTCATGGAATTTCCGGTAGCTGACCGGTATCCGGTTTGAATTAATTCGGTTCCTGAGCTCGAGGACATTAAATATTATAATGTGTTCGCCCTGAGGAAGTCGTGCGTGGAATCCTTAAGAAACTCAAGAGATTAACGGAATTTAATATACCAACAGAGAGAGAGAGAGAGAGAGAGAGAGAGAGAGAGAGAGAGAGAGAAACAGTGCGAAACAACATTATTTCTTCGTAAAGTGAGCTTATAAGTTTATATAGCGCCTTGTTACATTATTAAGAAAATATCATCAATGCGTCTAAGGAAACTTTTAAGTAATGAAAATATTATTTTCTTTGTTAAAGCATATAAACATTTATTTCAAACTTATAATATTTCATGCAAAATTGAATTTATAAAATATGGTAATGTATCTAAAATACTTATCTATATTAATATCTTCTTTAGCTCGACCGAAATAATTTTCTTCTTTTAAAGAATTTTTATATATATTATAAAATTTATAAAAAAGAAATTGAAATAGATAATTTAAATGAATCATTTTATATATCTACAAATATATTAATTAATTGTATTTCATAGTTTAAAGACTAAACTAACATTATATAATTAAAATATTAGAAGAACTAAAATATTAATACAAAATATAGCGACAGTACAAATTAGCTCAGATAAGTTTAGAAAAATTCTTTAATAAACAAATTTTAGATGTTTTTATTCCGCTTTATATATGTTTTCCGTGAAATACAAATCAATTTGAAAAACATTCTCTTTGTGTATAACTGTGTTTTTATGTCGATTACCAATGATATATTTCTCTTCTGAAATTACATGTCGATAATGTATTTGTATATAATTAACAAGATGTAATTCGTGAAAACCTGGTTCAGTTGAGAGATTATATATGTATACAGCAAAATAGTCTCGAATACAAATCGAACAAAATCGTGATTAATGAGGTGAAAATACGAAAATTCGTGCTACTTATCGCACTACTCATCAACTGGATTAATTGCAAATTGCGTATTTTCGGCAAACAATCGGTTTTCAGCGATGATGTATCGCTCGACAAAAATAAAGATCGACCTGGCGATAAATATTTATAAAACGATACACGATAAGAGTATGAGACAGCTATGTAATCCGATAATATTCACGAGCGGCATAAAAAGGGAATGGTGGATTTTATTCCATTTAATTACAATCCATTGCGCGATAGCCATCGTCGATATAATTTAGCAATGCGTTAAAATCAGCGAACGCTGAATAAAGCGTTAAATATTAAACGAGAATCGCTTAGAATCGCGAACATTGTCACGGGGAGGGTAGATGCAATTCATATGAGACTGTAAGATCGTGCGCAAGCGGCGTAAATTGAATTAAACTGTCGCGGCTTCGCTGCTGTATTATTGCGAGCTCTTCTGGCACTCTAATGATTCCCACACAAGCACAGGCTTTGAAGTCTCCTGGCTGGAATTCTACTTTTAGATCGCAGATAACTCGTAACCCACCACGTCGTAACGAAACATGCGTGAATCATGCGTGACATTGTAACGGCCTCAAATTGACCTTAAAATTCGGCAGAATTACAAGTCTTGGTTCGTTTGGCTAAAATGATTTGATTAATTTCATTTAATTTGATTCGTTTGTATTCGCGTGTGTTATCTAGTTTACAAAAATTTCACATAAGAATAAATTTCTCTATAACTTTATCAAATTCATGAAAAATAACGTTTTATAATTGTAATAGATTTATGCTTTTCGTGTTATGAAATATACAACGAAAGAATGGCTGTCAAAACAAACTGAGAAAAAAATAGAAGTGCAGATAATCAAGGTAGAAAAAGATATATCAGAATAAATTTCTTTCTGAAAAATGTTTTTATTAAAAGCTTTAATTACGTCATTGCGTAATATGTAAATGAGAGTAAAGATTGTGTTTACACGCTTGATAATATCCGTTTCCTGATAAAAATATTTACTGTGTGTATCCCAGGAATGCAAGCCATAGGTGTGCTAGTTAACGTAATTAACGGTACTGGAAAATTCAGGTGTTTCCGCGAATGCACTGACCCGAATCTTCTACGCGCGCACTAACACGCGATGTACGAAGGTGACTACGATCTGCAGTGATTATCGCGATTTATCGTTATGGACACTCGTGATTCAGCTCATGATATGGTCTCGTTAGCAAGTCCTTAATATTCGCCGTTGCGCAATGTTATTCCTTGCAATTTACACCAGTTAGAAGCAAGATATTATGACAAGATGTCAGAAGGAAAATATGACACGTAACATTTTCTATTACATCTTGAAATACATAATTTTCCAGATATGTTTAAACAGGAACATTATCATTTTATCATTTTTAATCGTAAATATATGTATATTATTTATGTTTTATTTTTGTAATATATGTATGTATAACATATATAATATATGACATACGTACAATTTGGTTCATGACAATCTGATAAAGAAATTAAAAATTTATCGAGAATACTCGTAAAATATGTACGGAATATACATTGTATTCTGTATGCAGTAATAATATATATATATACATACATTACAGCTATAATCTCAGAAAGTTCTATTTCGCAAAATGCCTTTGCAGATTTGTTCTCACTATTTGCAAAAAGCAATATATTCTACTAAGAACTGCGAGATGTTCACGGCAAATCGGTGCCGCACATATACATAATTCATCGATTGACATTCCCGAATGAATTGCAGCGTATTAGAATCGCGGTGAGACGACAATGGAATGCAAAAATGATCGCGTGGGCTTAACGACCATGGCACGGTTGCGTAAAAACGAGGGATGGTAATCGACCTACGATCGCGAAAAGCAAATACATACTTCGGGAACTGACTCGTTAGCTGAGCGCGAGGTACTGTACACGCTATTTAAACCTTTTAACCTTTCAATTAATCAAGTAACGAGATCTTTGATCTCGTCCATCTAAGGTTGGCTACGGATCATCTGGATTATTTATGTTGGCTGGTGCTTCAAATTTCTTCTATTATATAATTTTGTGTGAAAAACTCAAAAGAAATTAATTAAAAATAAAACATGAAATTTTGTTTGAGTGCAAATGTACACATATACATATACATATAATATTCTATGTTATAATGAAAAATATATAACAGCAGAATCAAGTATAAACAATTTTAATATTACTATTTAAAAAATTATTATTTTTAAATTTATATTATTTAAGAAATTTTTTAATTTTAATATTATTTTAAAATATTAACACTTTTATCTTTCTTGTCTTCTTTAAATCCTCTGCTTGGATTTGAATCTAATATGAAGAGTCACAGTATTATGCGGTAACTTATCTTTCTTTTAATGTAATTTTCATTAAAAAAGTTCTTGAAAATAATAATAATATATACCGAAAAAGAAAAAGTAATAGAAAGAGAGAGAGAGAGAGAACGGATACAAAAATACATATAAAATTTTCTTATCATTAATCTCAATATAAAAATTAAAAATCTCTTTTTAATTAATAGAAATTTGTTCAATTAATCGATTGTATATTATGATCACTATTGGTCCCAAAAAATATCTGTGAAAGATTATCTGTGAAAATTTTGTTAGGAGTACTCTCATAATAATTACAGGAAAGCATAATGGTCAATAATGAAAATAAAGAAAAATGAAATTATTAAGTATCATAATGATAAAATATACATTGTAGAATGTTTGTATAAAACAAAAATTCATTTTCATGTTATATTTTCTATAATATTTATTCTAAAAACATTGAAAATAAGATAAAATGAGAAAATTATTTAAACACGACAAGTTATTGCAGTTCAATCGAGTACTTTATCAACATGTTACTTTATCAATATTTAACGTACATTAACATGCATTCATTGTTAAACATCTAAATATAGCGTTAAATTATTGTAAGAGAAACTAATTTACTTGAATACTCTGATGAAAATTTTATAGTTTATTCTATTGAAATATTGATATCGATTATCGATTTTTATTTTTCTCTCAAAATAAAATCTAGTGCAGCAAATAAAAACGTTTTATATGCAAAAGAAGAAATATTTATTTGATATTTCACATTTTCTTATGAAAATTTCATATTTTATTTTGTTCAAATATTCATATTATTCTGACCGATCTTTGTTGTTTGTTTCTTAAAATAAAACGTAATACAACAAATGGCAACATATTAAGAAGGAATAATCATGCGGACGGTGACACTTACACGCGCGGAAATCAGCTTTCAGGGTACTCAATCGTAATCGCGGGTGTTTTGTCAATTACTTCGTTCAACCGATAATACTTCTCGTGTAAAGGCCGGAAGACATGGTCGTTTCCTGCGGTAGCGCCGTAATAAAACATATACCGCACGTCTCATAGCACACGAGAGCAATCTTATCGAGGATCGGGTACTCTGTGCGCGTTTAGCATACGTGCGCGCATGTATGCGTACGTGATTAAGCGCCGTCGAGCAGCAACATTATCTGGCGATATGTAGGTGAGCACCAATCCTTTAGGAAGATTAATGATCCCGTATTATCTGGTCGATATAGTGTGGTGGTCAGACTGAGACTTTTTAAACGTGCGGGAAGACCTTCGCTTTGGACTCTACTTCATCGCCGTTCGTTTATCATCCCGATGAGTACTTGTCGCGCGATATTTCCAATCGCGTATCTCGTATCGCTCATAATTCAGATTTGCCGTTCGTTATGTGTCTACCGTTCGTATGTATTACGAACTATTATGCTGCGCACGTTTTGTATCCCTCAGGCGTTCGCCGATGGTCGATTTTAATATCGCACATGTCATCATTATGCACGACATTATTTTCAAATTAAATAATACGAGTACGCGCCTCAGGTAACAAAATAAATCAAGCTCGAGACTGCTTCAGTTTGAGTTTTTCTATTTTCTAAAAATAGAACAATCAGTCGTCCACCGTCTGTCTTTGGTTACGATATAAAAATATAAATGTTCGTAAAGTGACTTTACAGTTTGCTCTACTGTGAAGTTTGTTTGCATATTTTATACACAATCTAACATAAATTTTTTTATAAAGTTCCTTTTCATATTTTAACACGTAATCTAACATAGAATTCTACTGAAGTAATGTCACGTTAAAAAAGTTATTAATTTTTTATCGGACTCAAAAATCAGATCTATGAGGCTTATACTGACAAGATTACACTGTTGAATATGATTCTTGGTTGCTCAAGAGAGCCGAATTACTCACATATTTCTTTCTTCTCTGACAGATATAATTTCTCTGACAACGATATATTGATTTTATCCGACCGCCAGCGTCTTTGCTAACTATTCTTTTAGGTAGTATATACCGATCCCTTCCGGCGAATGGTCTCTGAAAACGTTGCGGTCCTCTTTCACAATCCTCTCTCGCCTCTTCTCTTTTTCTAAAGTCTAAACCGTTGGGCTATTCACGTCTTTGACAGAGTTGCCTTCAGGGTGGATAACCCGACCGCAGCTACGTGGGGCCTACGCACTCAAATTTTTCAAATGACTCTGCTGTTTCTATTCATGTAAAGAAGTAGACAATTTCATTTTTTTATGCATAGAAATATAATAATTAATAATCTAGTTTAAATAAATCAACAAAATTCTTTGTGGATTAAAATTTATTTAAAAATTATGTGTGAAAGTATTGTGTACGTAAATACAGTGATCTAAAATAATTATTATGGGAATATAAAATAATATTATGATATCAAATCATCAATTATTATAATATCAAAATAATAGAAAGAAATTACTTAAATTATATTATAATATAACTATATAAAATATATTTATAATATTTATAATATATTTATAATATAACTATATTTTATAATAATGCAAAAATACATATATGCATTATATTTCTACACACTTTATAATCTTTCTATAAAAAGTTTTGATTTCTGACAGAGTTGTCTCTTACGGCTCCAAGAAGTACTTTGCAACCTTTTTGCTCGTTTTAACATTCTCCGCGTAGGTCCCTTCGCTCTGGGTTGCACATGCGGCCCCCGAAGCCCCGTTCCTCCATTCTTTTGTTCTCGCCTTACTCTCTCTGTTATTTTTTCTTCTATCCCCACGACGTACGACCATACGAGATCTGCCAGAAGAGACTCGCTTTTTTCGACAAACAAATCATACGAACAAACAAATGTCATGAGCCGCTCGAGACACTGCAAAGCCAAACGTTATCTTGCTCTCTTTTTCACGCAGCTAATTTACGTTCGCATATTATTATTACGTGTGAAAATGGAATTTATAGTGCTTCGATACGCGCGTTTTTTAATTTTTTATGTTGTTTCTCTTTCCGAGCAGCAAATTCTTTTTATTGCCGTGTTTTAACAAAATTGTTGAACCATTTTAATTATTTAACACAACAAAAGAAGGTTAATTATTCAGAATACTAAATGATGTAATTTATAAATAAATAAACGTGTGCTGAATTTTTTCATTAAATTAATTTTTAAATAAATGGGCCGGTATTTACACTAAAAAATACTAGATTTTAAAATATTATTGTTTAAATAATTTTAAATAAACATTTACTAAATGTTTGCTTAAACATATATTTATTTAATACAAAAATTATTAATTTAATTTAATTATCATTATTGTATGGAATAGATATTTATTTATTGTAAATAAATATTTATTTAATATTCAAAAAGTATGTATTTAATAAATTTTTTAGTAAACTTTTTTTCAATGTACTAAGTTCTTTCTTATTTTATTTTGAGACCATTTTAAATAATGTCAAAATGCTAGTGATTCTGTGATTGATTCATTATTATCTTAATTAAGACTATGCTTCAAATAAACTTAAATATAAGAATCGACTATGGATACCGGTCTTAAATAATTTAGTGATATAATAAGCTTGTTCTTTTTGAACTGAACTTCTTGCACGGTTCATCTTTTCTCTTTTTCTCCAACGTGAAGAAAGATGAATCGTGTAAGAATTTTAAAAAGAATAGCCTTATGAAGTAAATACGACGTAAAGATGTTATCGTCCCTTGATACAGATTGGACACAAGTGTATCGATCATCGACAGAATGTTGAAGCCAAACTGAGATACTAAAACGCAAGAACGAGAGATGACGTTTAATTCTTCGCATCGGATTGGAAGAATGTCTTTGAACTCGGTTTGGAACCGGATATGCTCGTTACAGACCACTCCTTGCCTCGGTCGTTCTCTCCCCCTCTCCCCCCTCTTCTCTCTTTGAGACAAACGGACGATCGGCAGCAAGTGCATTCACACGTAGATAACGCACACTAATAGTAATGAATGCGTCACACTCGTGTTGTGAGACTCATTCATGCTGATAATAGTACGACGCGCATGAATCGCTCAACGCGAGTGATACGCTTTTTATCGCACAATATGGATACGTACATAAACGTGTTTTGTCTACTGTATGTATGCGTAAGTACATATTTATTGCAAGCATGATCATTACGTTCACTTCAAATTATATCCCTCTTCCGAGGGATTTAACTCATTAATGCAAAATTACCATTTATATCTTTGTTATACTGTAACAGAAGCTACAGATGCTTTTATTTTTGGCTTGTTACGTGATATTGCAATGATATGGAATATCCGAACAGTAAAATGAATATCGTACATACACAGGGGAAGAAATTGGATGCATAAAATTATATCAAATATTAAAATAATAATATAATTTTTAATGAAATCATGAAAAATGATCGAATTATTTTACATTTTTATTATTTTACATCTTTATTATTTTGTATAACTTATTAATTTTTTTATTGTTCAATGTTACATTATCTTACGATGTCAATTATAAAAAATGATTCTTTGCTCTCGTAGTTGTCATAAATTAAATAACAGTTTCGAATGAACACATCAATCTTCGGATACTATTAGAGGAAAGAAGATTTATTACTTTATTGTTACATCATTACGTGCATAAGCTTTGATTACTGAAATAAACACCTCCTACATACTATTGCACTTTCCTTAACGGGACGATTAAATGTTCTCTTCCTCCTCCTCAAATCCTCCGCAGTTTCTGACTACTAACCGCGAAGCCGATTCTATTCCTAAAGTTAATGCAACTCGCTAGGTTGTATATACATTGTATATACATTGAGCTCCAAACACCCGCTCAGTAGTCACTCAGTGTATTCAAAATAAAGTGTATACTGAATAAATATCTGACCATACATTTCTGTATTTCAAAAAATATATATAAATACACACAACTTTAATATATATTATATATATGTTATAGTTTTCTCTCGAACTGGAGAGAGTAAAATTTTTTCTATAACTCTACGTGAATCGGTTTATAAAAAGTAGAAAAATAATAGAAGAATTTATATGTGTACTATATGTTGGAGAGAGAGAAAAAGAGAATAATAATAATAATTATACCGTAAATTATTAATGCTTAATATTCAAAGAATTGAAGTCCCGGTGAAATGAGTTGATTTTCGCATATTTATGCAGCTTTCATGTATAATGTGATAAATAAAAGATGTCATTATAGGATAGTCAAAAATGCTCTTCTGTGAATATAAGTTTTACACCACACCTAAAAAATTATTCATTATTGAGGTTTGTCTATAATATTTTTTATTTTTCACCATATTGTCAGGTACATTATATGTGAAAATTCATTTTACCGAAATCCAATTTTCCATATTAGTGCGGTGTCTTTTAAAATTTAATACATATTTTAATACATATTTAGAAAGTGCGCATTTATTTCTTAGAAACACACCTTACATATATCCCGTCTGTGGAAAGGAGCCGTTATATTATCCTCAATAAGCTACCATGGTTGCGTATCCGGACGATTTCAGGTCACACAGCGTAATCGACGCGGTGCAATTCCGTGTCGGGCGACCGACATTAACCGAGAAACATCACTTCGCCAGTCAATGCCGCGCAACATCGACGGTACCAGTTGTCGATTGCATCGATTTTGCAATCTCTAATCCTCTTTCGCCCGCCGCAACACCACGTCGCGGATTCGCTCCAACAGTTGCATATCATCAAGTTGCATTATTGCTCGCCGCGCTCCGTATATGGATTACCTTGACGCGCGCGACGAAACTTCTTGAATTCCCTTCCGACCATCCAAGTTCTTCGAGTCACGAGCGCGCCTCTCCGAGTTGCACTCGATGCATTTCTTCCAAGGTACCTCCGTTCCCAACCTGCGGAGCGTTGTAACGCGATTCGCCACGCAAAGGATAACTTCTCTCGCGGTGTCCTTCGACGTCGATGTCGGCTGCTCTCGTACACGGCCGTGCAGTTTCCCGCGGCTCCAGTTTCCTCGAAGACTCAGATTATTGCCGTTCGAGATTGCACGGTAGATTTACAAGCGACCGATGAATTCCCGAAAAAGAGGTTCGTGGAAGAGAAGCCCTTGACATCGTTGCTTGCTCACGCAATGCAGCATGAGAGGTGGAAAGGTGGAATTCCGTGTTTTTCCGGAATTCGTGTTTTCGTCTTGCCAATGATCAATAAACCGAAAGGATAATTTTTAGCGAAACTTTACACTAATTTTCTTTAGGTGCAGACTCGATGACTCATTAATAGTTACTGCAATCAGAAATATAAATAGAATAACAGTTTTTTTCTAATAAATGGCCATTATCTTGACAAGAAATTTATTTTTGTCTTTAATTTTCAAAAATATCTTCAACTACACTAAGAAGCTTAGCAATATTCAATAATCATTGCTTTACATTGAATACACTTTTACAATATCCATCACACAATGCCACTCGGTTACAACTTGGAACAAGGGACGTTGTTTACCGCCGTTGGAATTGGTCGACCGGTCTTAAATTTAGGAATCCAATTTCGGTTTTGTAGCGAGTTCTGTCAACGAGCATTATCGAAGCAAATTAGCGAAACGCGCCGCACCAGCGGAGCAGAAACAATCCATAGCTATGGCAAGCTGCGAAACTATTACTCCGCGGCGGAAACTGCCATTTGAAGTACCGCGAAATTCACCGTAGAAGGTAACATTGTATCGCGAGCCAAACCGATACTCACAGCCCGTGTCCACGTGAAAATTGCAGTAAACTCGTCGCCGATATATATCAAGAGATCCCTGACTGTGTGAAAAATTGTTAACGAATTTTCCAAAATTCCACGCGTGAAACATGGATCTCAAAATGTGAAGAGTCTTTTTCGGTTGCGAATCAAACTGTTACACTAATCACAATGGAGGCAGAAATAACCATCGTACATTACATCATTATTTCAAGATGTTTCATTTCACGTATGGAAAAATGTCCGAGGATGCGCGCCGCAAGTACGCAATAACATTTATTGCGGTAAGGCTGTCTTAAAGCTTCTAAACTTTCTCTCCAATCGCACACAATAGCATTGTTCCCAATTAGACCGCGGACATAATTGTACGTTTCCGTCGAGATTTTTTGCAGACTGGTATGTCGCAGGAAGTCAAGTGCCGTTATCGTGTAGAGAGAGCACCGCAATTTAGAGGAATGGTACACTTCGCGGTACACTGATTGCTTCGTGACACCGAGTCGGTGATAGTCCCGATTTCACGAACACGACGAAGGATCGATAGCCTTCTCTATTTTTGCACCGTTCCGATATCGCGTAAGAAGAACATCGCGAAATTACCACTGCGACTAAGCTATGTCTCGTTCCACGAATTTCACAGTCCCGTAACGGCAAATCGCCACGTTAATCGCATCCTTTCATCCACGATCCGCGCGAGGCGAACTGGCAGCGACGTCGCGTACCGCGAGAAGGTAATTGCGGCCGCTTGTGTAGCACTTCAAAAGAGGATCCAGCACTATCACGTATACCACCACTATCACATAAAATTATGCACTATTATCAGAATGGAGAGAATATATGCGATCTCGATATCTGTGCAATGTTAAAACGTACATCACAAACGTACGCCACTATAAATCAAGGATAATCGTTGTGTCAAACATAGATCTCTTAGAAAATTTGTGGAGGTTTCAATTTTATAACTTGTATTGTTTTGATAATTGCTTATAATTTAATTATTTTGCACACGCACGTAACTTAATGTTATTATTAGTTTCAGAACAAGCAAGTTGACACGTTTAGTTTAAACTTCGAGACGGAAAGTTCGGCATAATTTGCGAGGAATTTACGTTAATAACATAGAGATTAAACGACAGCTCAAGGAGAGTCCTTAAGAAACTAGTAACAAGCTCGAACTTGTCTGCTTTAATATTCGCGAATCTGTCATAAATTATGACTATGCAAGGATAATGCAGGGATGCTCCAGTTCTAGCATGATTCAATCCTCGTCTTAACGAAGCATACTAACAGATCATAAGATTATTATACTACATCCATTATATAAATCCACGAAATAATTCGAGCTTCCAAACATTTAGACTTTCAAAGCTGACCGTCAACACAATTTCGGGGCTCGAAATATCTAAGAGATAATAATTATCGTTCTGAAAAAATCAGGAAAGTCGGAAAGTCGTGACAACTGCGCTGATATATGCGAGGATGCAATTTCGCGAGCGGGAAAAGCCGCGGAAAAAGTAATGCACGGCGGAAGAACGAGGGAATGTTGAGGGAAATGAACACGGATGTAAACATCGAGCGATAGACAGAGACAAATGGGACGCGTTGCATGCCGCGAGATAAATTGAATTAACATATTAACGGGCGACGAATAAAAAATGCCGCGCGCCATTCAACGTCCGCCTTTCTCTCGCTATTGTATACGAGATTAATCGAAAAAATTATTTGATTTAAAGGTATCGTCAAAAAATATCGAGAGTCTTCTCGGCATTTTGACAACTTTGCTTGGATTAATTGTTAATTATTTCAAGATCTCATTCGCGGTTTTTTTTTATGCCGGTAGAATTTTGATGGACTTCAATGTTGAATTATACAAATAAAAACTTATTTGATGAGCATTTATAAAAAAATTTCATAAGTGAACGAAAAAGGTAAAAAAAAAAGTTACATAAATTACTTGTCATACAAGCATGGCTCAATAGAAAAATAAAGATAAGTCGAAAGAAGATAAAGATAAGTCAATTCGAGCGATACATTTAATGGAATATCGTGCAGATACGTACGAATTACGCGGTCAATTGAAATTACACTCTAAATCGAGTGTAATAAGTAATCGTTCAAGGCAATGCGAACCATGATCTCGTGAGAAGAAGAAGGAAGCCCATAATCGGCGCTCATTAATCTAATCTCGAATTAATGACAAGAGAGAGCTTTGTGTACTTTGTCACTATGCTTGAAAAAATATACCTGAATAAATTCACCGCCAGAATGAAAATGTAAGCACCGAACCGTTTGACAGATTCTTGGCGCAAAAATATACGATGGGGAAAAATGGAAAAATTTTACGAATTTGCTCGAGGGGTTTAATTCATTTGAGATAAATGAACGAGTTCCGTCGCAGTAGTGAATTTATTAATTCGCGAACCTCCGGCAGATTGCAGCGGATCTACGTGACACATCCAGCAAGTAATAACACAAATGGAGATACGCATCACTGTCGAATCCACTTTATTATTGATCTCTGTTAATTCTATTGAGAATCACTGTACATTCGATTTCTCGAATCGGAGCACCGATGTACCAGAACTATTATGTAGCATCGATCCTCTCGATCGCGCTGGCGCGGCAAGACTGGCCATGGATCAGGATCTTGATCGAGGGACAACGACCAGGGACGGCATAAGACAGGGTTCAGGGATGAAAATACTAGCGATTCATGAATAATATATTGCTCAAAAGATGTTTAAACTGTATTCGATTATTTTGCATTGGCCTCGGAATTTAATTCCGAGCTTTCCGAAAGTTTAAATGAGTTATATCGAAAAAGTATATATTGTATCGAGGTAACGCTGTAAATTTTAGAACAAACTAATTTCGTGCAAATGTGATGCATAAATTTATAGAAGTTACCTTATATAAGTTACAAAGAGATCACACAAATTCTATAACAAAATCTTAAATTATAAAGTTGGACAATTTTGTAAATCTGGATTTAGACTTTGTCCGAAAAAACAAAGATTTATGAAAGAAAATTAATTAATTTTCAATTCAAACATTAATTAAAAATATAATTTAAATAATTTTTACATCCAATGCAGCTGAAAATTTAATCTTCAAAATTAATTTTAATGATGAGAAACAGAAATATCCGATGCGTGTTATCGCAGTATTAATTTATTATGACAGATTTCTATCTTTTTTCTGTGTTCTTTGTGAATTCGTGTTTCGTAACTCATATTGCATATGAAGATGTGCGCATTGATGGAAGAGACAGAATCGGAAATGTACGCGAATATACAAATTCCGTAACCAATCTTACAAAAAGTTCAGATTTTACACGGATTAATAATTATACATAACGCGCATGCTATAATTTTTCCATTGAGCAAATTTTTTATGAAACAAAATATATATCGTTATAGAGAAAAGAGACTGAACAAATTTATCGAATAAAAATACATGCATGATATGTACAGAGAGATATTGTTAAAATATATCTTAAAAGAAGATATCTATAAAGTATAAATAATATATTGCAAAGATTTAAAAGAATGAAACTTATGTCCACTAATGTAAATTACTTTTAATATAGGTTTAATTTATTATACTCTTCATCTTTTTCTAGTTTTAAGAATTGTATTAAAGCATTATAATCTGCATTGATAGAAACAGACATTAATCAGAACTTACATTGATTATCTAATACGAATACGCTTTATTCTTTTATTTTTTTAACATCTTCGTAACATTGAGAGAAAATTTTTTTGATAATTTTATTTGTTATATAATCACATGTTATATATAATGTTTCCATAATTATAATTATTACTATAATATTAGTAATAATAATTATGTATATTTAGTTCTGTCAACAAATATATATACGGTTAGTAATTAAAAATAATTATAATTATTATTATCATAAAATATGTAATTATAACATGTAATTATAAGTACAAATATCTCAAATTTTACTCTTTTTCAGTATAATTTAATTATATCTTTTTAAATTCGTAAAATTTAAATCTAAACGATTTATACTTTAATTTGTCAATTATTAAAATTTGGGGAGGATACAGAAATCTTTTATAAAAGCATCCTATTAACAAACATAAAAGAGTCGTTAACGTTTAATGTTTATTGTCGTTCAATGTTTATTGTGTAAATTGTGAGCAAACTTGGAATTCTCGACGACAAGAGCAGAGAATCGTTTGAGCTCAAAGATACAAAAGCAAAGTTCTCAAGTTGTGATGAGAGAATGCAACGAGTCTGGGTGCCCTGTGGTTCTCTGTGGACGCCCTAGCCGCGTGCCCACATGGGCACGTACCTGTTCCCGCGGTATGCGTGGTACCCGCACCACTACCATCATCACCACAAGCACGCCATGCCGAGATGCACACGCACGTATATAAATACGAGCATCTCTCCCTCATTAAGGTACTCGACTGGTTTAGCCCACGGCGCGTACACGATGCTTTCGCGCACATGCACGGTACGCGAAAGTGGCAGGTACACACGCGCGTTACAACTCTCACAAGGCCTTCCTCACGTGGTCATTCGTATTTAATCCCTTTATTTTCACACGGTTCATTAACAATGGATCGTGACACTCCGTGAATATGTTTAATTAAAGGAACGAAATTATGAAAGGAATCACAACGCGAAAAGTAGCCGCTTAAGAGAGCATTATGCAAATTAACCCCTTTTCAAGGTCTTTTTTTTATTAAGTTTGAGAAAATATAGTACCACATATGAGGCTTTTTATTTAATTTATACAAAGAGATTTAAGGATATGTATTACATATATCCTCCAAGTAATGAAAACGTTATAAATACTTAAAGGGATAGAATTATGAAAGGAATCACGGCGCGAAAAATGGTCGTTTAGGAGAGACGCATTACTCAAATTAATCCCTTTTCAAGGTTTTTTTTATTAAATTTTAAAAAATATAGTACCACATATGAGGCTTTTCATTTAACTCATACAACAAGATTTAAGGATGTATAATGTATACTCTCAAAATAATGAAAATGTTACAGATCATTTTAGATCACATATTTAAATAAACAAAGTATTTATTTCTTCTAAATCTTTGTAACTAATCTTTGAATCCCACTGAAATTTTACATAAATTATTCTGAATATTTAAAGTATTTACATAAAAAGATTAAAATTTTTGTGTTATTTTTCAATTTTAATTTATAATGATAAAAATAATAACAACTAAAATAAACAACATGTTATTTAAGAAAAATTTAATGTTAGAAAAATGTTATATGTATATAGTTTATTTAAAGTTTATTTAATAAATATTAATACGTTTGTAAAACTAGATATAATATGTATATTCTAAAAATTACACGTTTATATTTCTTTGTAATCTACTTTATTTGAAATTTTATTAATTCTAAATCTATTTGTTACATAATATTCTAACGTTATTAATTGAATAATATTGTTCATAATAACATTAATAACATTTATCCAATATAACACTATCAGGATGCATATTCAAACTTGAGATATATATAGTCAAGATGTACCTACATATCTGTCCGCAGACATGTTACATTCGCAGAAGGATGCGGGAGTTTAACTATCGCAGCAGTTGCAGCAGTTGTAGCATGTTACGCAGGTACAGAGAAGTGGAATATCGTTTTGCTGGCTGGATCAGGGGTTGCCGTGTCGTTTGGGAATGATGACGCCATATTGTGCGGATACTGAATGTCTAAGCGAGAGATACTTCCGTTCGCTGATGTTTCTTCATGATGACGTTCCCTGTAGCATCGTTCTTCGTCGGCAGCGGATGTGTCGTATCGTCAACGACTTTTGGCTCTCATCGTAACGAGTTTCCGCTGGCACCAGCATTAGGACGAATCATCGTACCAGTTGCTCCTTCGTTCTCGAGACCTTTTCATGTTCTATTTTCCTATTTTTAGCGAGATAAAGTAATTTTATCCAGCTAGCTTTCGTAATTTAGAAGACATGAAGCTGCAAATTATACATAAAATTATACATAATTAAAACTTAATTTAAAAATTCATACAGTGTATCTTTAAAGAATTTGTAAGAAATTTTTCGTGGACGAAAATCAAAGTCATTTAAAATTAAAGTCATTTAAATCGTTAATATAAGTTTTTATATATAAAATGATGAAACTTTATTTTTTTTAATTATTCCAAGAAAACTTTCACTTCTTCAGAAAATTTTGTAATTTCAGTTTTTACAACCAAGATATTTAATGTCGAATTTTGAAAATTAAGAGAAAGAGATAAAAATAACGGTATACATATATAAACTTTTGATAGTAAGTTCAAGTTTTAGCAAACTTATTAGATTGTTATATAAAATTGAGTTTACGAGTGTTAGGACATTGCGTTTAATGTTATATGCATTTTGTCAGGTGTACTGTGTTTGATTTAATTCATGACAGCAACCTCATTAGACACTTTAACACCAAGATTTGCACGCAACATTATTTATGGCAACTCGTGTGCGTAATTCGTAACATGTTAACCGGTTCATTGCATGTCGCATACGTAGTTGTAATATACATGCATATTTGTAACCGCATTGCGTATATTTCATGCCGAACAGAGGACGCTCAAATTTGCGATTAATGCAACCAGCGATGCTTTATTTATCCAATGAGAACTTATAAAAAACCAGATATTTTATCAAATATATTTTTAAAGAAACATCTATATCTATATATAATGTGTTTTCTTATATTATTTTACTATTCAATATTGACATCTTTCTAAAATTAAAGCAAAAATATACATAGAAAAAAGATTTTGTTGAAGTATCTAAAAATTTAGCTACACTGTAAAAAATAATATTATTTCAACAGCATTATTTTAATTGAAAATAATTTTATTGTTTCAATAACATTGTTCATGAAACAAATATGCCATGCTCTTGTTTTAATAAAATTTCATTTGTTTTATTAACAGTGTCACTGACAACACAATTTTTAATTAAAATAATGCAGTTGTATAACATTATTTTTTTAGTATAGATATGGATCTAAAAATAATTATATAGGAATTTCAAGCATGATAAACAATGTTGCAAAAAGTGACCTTCCAGCAACTAGTTTGAGTGTTCTACATAATTATTTTATAGTATATTTTATAGATAGTCTAAATATCAAAATTATTTTTAGATCTGTATATAGCTATTTTTAGATATTTCAACAAAATTGTCTTTTCTAATCAATCATTAATTGATTATTTTATTTAATGGTTCGTAAAATTGATTAACATAATGAATTATTTAAATTGTTATAACAAACAAATCTGAAATATCGATCGTGAAAGTAGCAAAGAAAGAGAGAAGAATTGTAGTGTAACCTGTTTGTCTCAATGATATTTCATTGTCCGGCAAAGACGGGCAATACCTAGATAACTTTATAATTTCGTTGTAAATTATAGGGAAAGAACATGCTAGTGATGTGTATTTACTCAAACCGGTTTCGACGCGCTCAAATCTTTTCGGTCGTGAAGGGATCTCTCTCGCGGTCACACAACCGAAGGCGGTTAGTATTTCATGCCGTATGTCTTTCGATATCAACGATGTAATCTCCGTGAAATTCTTAATTCAAGCATTGCAGTCGTAACTTTGTAATTTCGTCATATACAACTTTCAGAATGGACGAACAACTTTGCCGACAATTTTAATGTAAGCGATCATGATTTAATTGTCATGTTTTTCTACAGAAGTAAATAAGTACATAAGTGCACATAAACGATTTCCAAACACATTTTCTCTAATTATGTTTAATATTGATAAAATAACCATCATTCTAAGTTACACATATCTTGGTCATGTGAAATCTAGGATTACAAGTTTCGATATTTTTCATGCGCGTAAACCGCAAAATGCAATGCGGCTTTATGGAAAATCTAAACGATCGATTTATGGTTAATCTAAGACGAACGATGAGAAGCAACGGCTATTTCTTATCGTTTATCTACTTGGATTACTCACGAGATGGTAATTTAGGTGTGCTGCGCAAAAACCGTGATTCAAGTCCAAGGAAAAACTGGATAAAGCACACGGCGCAAATCGCGATTTATTGGGACATGCAAAATGCGTTCTATATCTTTACGAGTCGCAGAAGAAGTCGCGGAACGGCATGGCACGACGTCATCCTCTCGGTAGAGCGCCCTGATATCCCTGAATAATTTCTCGCATCGCCGGGATCACGAGCGTTAACGGGTTATAGGAAGCCGACCATACACTCTCGATTCGTTATATGGATAATGGTAATAGAGATTAGAGCAACTGCGCGATAACGGAAGTGGGTAACTCAGTCGCGATCAGCATCGACATAAAAACATTCGTCGTCAGCAGCCTCGTGAATACCAGCTTTATTTTACCGCCGCGCCGCTGCGATAAGCATGTGAGTGACAATATTTTATTATGCTCTGAGATAAAATCTTTTTCGAGCGACTGATTATAGGCCACCGAGATAAAATTATCGACCATGAATTATGAAATTATTATGTAGCAACCATTACACGAATGAAGTCCGAACGTATCAAGTAAAAATAATTATAATACATTAAGTAAAGATAAAATTACGATACGGCAAATTGTAATGAAATAAATGGGTAGCGCGGCAATGTCCAAATAACAAAGTTCAAATTTTGAACGTTTTTTTTTTGCAAAAATGTCTTTTACCCTCTAATGTCGTGAAAAAAATATTATATTCATTATTTCAAATGTGGATTCACTGGATCTTGATTTTTCGGCTAATAAAATAAAACTCATTAAAATCTTGAAAATATTTTTATTGTATCTTTTTGATTCTCATTTATTTATTTTGTAAGCAAAACTAATAATATAAAATATGGGAGGAAATTAATAATCAGTCTTGCATTGATCAGTCTTTATTTAAAGTATAATTAATAAACCTTCTACTAACAAAATTTGATACGAGTTCAATGGACTCACAACACTAATTAAGTCCGATTTAGATCCGGTTCTATGTAAGATTAACTTAAATCCCATTTCTATTAATGTAATGTAATATTAATCTTGGTTCAACTAACTTCTTTTTCTAGTTCTAAGAACCAATTTTACAAATGTAAGATTAACTTTAATCTTGGTTCAACTTACTCCTTATCTTGGAAAAAATGAAAAGCAAGTTAAGGTTAAAGTTAATCTACATTAAAACGGACATTAGATATCTTTTAGACTTCTTACGACATGTATTCTGAATTTGAAATTTGTTTTCTGTAATTTCCTCTAGAGAAATCTTTTCAGCGTCTCATTTGTCTTTCTCTCATTTCTAACGTGGATACCTACACTTCCTATCTCTTCATACAAACGCCGTTCAATTAGGTAGCGATTTTCCATGTTTCGGATTATGTTACCAAACCACAAACCAGATCAAATTAAGCCAGTCGAGAAAGGACGATAAACCTGAGTTAATAATAACACGGCAGATTCCTCTGTCCAGCACAATGGTCCTGTCCGCACAGGCGATAATCTACGATTCTCCGATAAATAACTTGGGGCAGACCATTTTCGGCAACTGAGATTTGTGTGCAATCCTCCCCAGTCGCGTCGAATTATTCCGAATACGAGCGGATGCCCAGCTCGCTAAATCGTCTGACTTTCGCCGCAGTTTCGCAGTCGGTCGTTTCGAAATTCAGCGTACGCTACTCGGGGGAGAACAATGCGCCATCGTGTCGTACCAAGGCTGTTTCATACTTACCGCTGCGCAGACCGGCCGAAGTAGCAAAATTGCTCCTGAATTTACGATGCAATCGTGTGTATACTCGCGGTACCAGTAAAATTTTTCTTTAACCTCTGCAGCACAGTAATTTACGATCTTAAACTTTTGATATCTAATGCCTGGAGAAATTCTAATAAAAAATGGAACTGCAGAAAGTGTGCTGCTCGGAAAGGAAGTTATTCGGTCAAATATCGGCAAGAATTTCATCGAGATTAGAAGTAGTTAAAAGAGATTTTTCATACTATTATAATATAATAATTTGTTCTTTCGATTATTTTAATTAGTTTTAATATTTGTATTTTTTGTTACAGATTAGTTTACAAATTAAAAAGAACTATTTTGATTGTCAAAACAAAATTTGTATAAAATAAATTTTTCTAATTAAAATAATGTCATGCATACTAATTTATGAAGATAAATTACATCGAGCTTTTACACAACTGCTTCCGTTTGTGCAGCTTCAGTCGTAATTATTTTATGTGATTCGAAAGCTTCGTTTCATCATTGCGAACGTTCATTATCCGGACATTATGCGACGTCATTGTACGATTATTTTGAGTACGCCTTTTATTCGGTTCACAATAAGCCATTGACGTTGAAATTCAGCAAGTAAAAATACGGGAGGAGTGCTAAAAACGATAGGAATTATAGACGAAAGGCAAAGAGCAAAAAGTTCGGAGAGTCAACGAAAGGAAGACAAAAGATCGCGAATTGTGAAAAAGGGCGGTGAGGAAGGGGAAAAGGGAGTGAAGTGAGGAAAGAAAGAGATCGGCCGCGCACCGGGGTGGCACACTACGAAGGATATATATTCACAGTGTTCGCCCTTTTGTTCTCGTAATCACCATTTGTGCGCTCTCAGATGCAGCGCATTCGTTCAGCGGCAGATGTGCGCGCGGCTGTTGCATCTCGCTGCATCGCGAATCGAACCGGTTTGTGCGGTTTTCTTTAATTTCAGCTTATCATGGTAGTACGGACGCGTGTACGGAAAAACATCGCAATCGCACGAACTCTCGGCGCGATCGAAAACGTTTTTAGCCGCGCGCGTATTATGTATCACATAAATCGCCCGGGAAAGTTTTATTCGCGAAACTCGGCGCGGTAGAATTATTTATACGAACGCGATATCTTTACTAACGTAGGATGTGCGCGGTAACGTAGGATGCAACCGTACGATCTTATCTTAACGTTGTGCAATGTTGCAAAACATATTCCCGGCAGGGAGAAGTTCGATTTTTACACAAATGTAATAAAATGTATAAAGAAAATAGAGCGCAAGTCCATAGAAAGGAAATAAGCGGCAGTTCGTTTTTCGTGATTATTGCCGAGATTATTGTAAAATGTATTTACTGTTACTGATCTAAACATTGACTTTCTGAGACGTTAAATTTCAACAAACGAAATTGATATGGTACAGTTCATACCGCTTCTGTAAACTCGTCGTATTTATCATTCGAACGTGACTTACTTCCGTCAACGACGGAGACGAATGCAATGTCTCCTATGCATTTCGACGTGTTTACCAGAGGAACGTACCGTCTGAAAGGGAAGGTCCTCTAAAAGGGATGACTATGTTGGTCGTTACATAAAATTATTTGCGATTGAACGTTATTATATCAGTTTATTTACTTCGTTATCACAATATTATTATACAAGAAAAAATCATAATTTATTTATTTTCTATACGAAATTTCTCTTAACAATATGTTCGTTTCTATACATGTCTAAATTTATTTTGATCACATTTAATGCGAATAGAATTTATTAGTCACAAATTTTTTGCTAAGAAAAATTCGAATATGTAAATTAAAGATTCTTTATCAACCCTTTTCATAAATTTTATAACAACAAAAATATACGATAATAAGAATTTATAATTTTATATAATAACAAATTCCCCCTTCCTAGTTTTTATTAAAAAAATATGTAACAATTTTTATTTAAAATAGTGATATATTTAGTAAATGTATTTTCAATTAATCTGTATTTTAACAATCAATTTACATTTGATAGATATGTTTATTTTTCTTCTCTCTATATTTGAAATTTATATTTTTACAATACTCATATAATATAAATACAACATAAATTTAACATAATACATAATACAACTTACATAATACAACTTATATTTTATAGTAGTTACATTTGACATACATTAATTATACATATTGATATATCTGCTCATATCTGCTTTACAACATTCGCATAGATAAATGAGAAAGAGAGGACTCTGCGTAAACAATCAAAATGCATTCATTCCAACCACGCATTACAGGTAGGACACTGCTCTACTTTTCATTGTACTGCAAGAGCTCACGCGGTCAAAGTCGCGCTGTATATAACACTACACTGTTATCCTCATTTTCACTAGATACTCTGTAACGGCAACAACAGACGAGCTGCTCGCAACAATCTCATTACTTCGCCGTATTAAAACAAAGTAACGCACGCGAGGAATAGAACTTCCAAGAGCACCGGCGATGCCCCAAGGGTTTCCTGTCATGTTTCAGGCTTCTCCTAAGGTACGAAACATCAACATCCGTAGCCGCCAAGAACCACGATATCTTCAACGGGAAGGAAAGTCAGTTTATTTATTTCCGGCATATATAGAAGAGATGCAGAGCTGCAGCCGCTGCTGCTTTCTTAGAACCAAAGTTGCTTTTATTCTCGGGGGTTTCCTCATGTAATCGCAGGTATAAATATTTGGTATGTGCACGGTTGCTTTTCGTACGAAGGAAACCTCGCGTTATCTTGTGAATAACCTTGAACGTCGACACCTCGGAAGCGCGCCATTAATTCCTGTCGGTCCCGCGAGTTCATTATCGAAATTCTCAAGTCTCAAATGGTCGACTACGAACTCGACTGTGAATTATAACAAATGCAATGATCTAACTACATGTTATAACTACACTTATACTTATATTTTTCCACGAGTTTCTGTTCCAAAGATATTAAACGATCTCTGTGATAGAATACATTACACGTGAATTTTATGCCTCGTTACAGAACTTCGCTTCTTTTGTTAAAATATTTGCTTCCTGCAATTAATAGACAATCGAGAATTTTACGTAAGATAATATAATTTATAGAATACAAATTCTTTTTTATGACAGACAGCTCAGTTTTTTTTATGAATGTTCATTAATATTTATGGAAGTTTATAATTATATCTTGTGAAAAAATAATTTCTGTTTCTCGAAAAATTTAAAGACAAATATTTGTCAATCTAATATTTATTATGTAGCACGTGAGGAAGTTTGATTAGATCAATCGATTGAATTCTGCATTTAGACAATGCTACTAGCGGAGTTACCTCTATATTCACGCGCGATAAGATCTTTAATAAGACTCGTTTGCTTGCTCCCTGCCCGATTTTTTTCCATTCAATCTACATGAAACATGAATTTAATCATGGAAATTTAAACGATGCATCCTTCTTCTAATTCTATTCTCTCGTCATTGTTTCGCCTGTATCATTTATTTACCGTTCTCTTATGGTCAGTGGAGTACGGCTGATCCAGAGAGAAAGAGCGCCTGGAGGCTACCGAATTACAATGGCAAAAGATCGACCTTTCTCTGCGCCGCCCCGTACACAAGAACGCGGAAGTCGGCGCAGGTGTGTACATTTGCATAGGCTTTGTGGGATAGTTATGCATTATGAGCATACGCGCAATTTTACATGAAAACTCAGCAGGAAAGTGAGCCGATCTTTTTATTCTTAGATCGATCAATCTTATGATGATTGTCGACGTTTAATTGAATACTTTAAATTAATTCTTGAATGCGTCATCAGTCTATTTACGTATTCTTATATTTATGAGCAATTAGATACTTCTGTAATTGAATATGATTATTTTTTTTTATATATTTAAGATTTAATGGAAATATAATTTAATTTTTAATTACTTTACTTTAATTACTTTACTTGTATATTAATATTCCTGTTATAATAATAGTGCTAATTTCAACATTAATTGATATTAATTTGTATTTTGATCTGTAAGTCTCTTATATTGGTCCCATAAAATATACCTAAATATCTAAATATTGTAGATTTTATAACACCGTCAAACTCATTATTTAAATTAATAATCATTAAACATAATTTAGAAATAATTAATTGACAATATTAAACATTTATAGTATAATCAATTAGTGAGTAAAATAATAATTCGATTATTTTTATTAAGAATATAAACCGCAAATACATTTTACAGACTTTCTTTTCTTGTTGTAAAGTTTTCTCTTTCTTCAGATAATATTCCGATCGATCTTAAGTTATCTCTCCGCAGATAGTAACTGAATCAATCCTTTTTGAAATTATTTTTCTGTCACGTCAGTTTTTGCAGAGCTTTGTTAGGAGACTGTTCGTCGCAGAGTATAAAAATCGACAAATCCGACCGCGAAAGTAGACAAATGTGAGTTACGATAACACAGTTTCCATTGTACTGAAGTATTGAAGACAGGAATAAAACATCAGCAAGTGTCCGATTGAAGAGAGTTGGAGTTGTATAGCGGACGCACATCTTGCGGGTTGAAATTTCAGTTTCCGCAATACGGGCATTTATTTCGATTCGCCGCGGCTAGGAACGCGGCCCACGGCAAATATGCGCGCGCGTCCCGCATGAATATTTACATCCAGATGGTGTACATAAATAGTACTCAACGAAAAAATGGGTTAGACCCGGGGATACACCCACCCGCACCGTAGATATCCGCCGGAAGCGGTCACAAATTCTCCGAGTCTCGCGGCACAACCGCAATGCGCATAACTTTCGTGAATGTCCTCCTTCCTCTCGTGCTCCTGCGCTTTCTCTCTTCTTCGCTCTTTCAGCCTGCAGCTGTACTCTTGTATATGTGAATTATTTTCATTATGGTTGATACTTCTAAAATTAAAAGCTGGCGATACATCATAATATAAGCAATGATAATAACAATAATAATAATAATGACATAGTACAATTGCACATAGGATATTACAGTTTTACTCCAAAGTTTTATAGTTTTTTCCAAATTTAATATTGATTAAACGCATACCATTTTTAATTCTTCCGTTTATAATAGATTTTTTTAACACAAGGGAAATTTTACTCACAAATTTTTTCGAAATAAAGAGAAGTCCGATTTTCTCTCTTAAAATATTTTATTACAAATTTGATAACGTAATAGAGAGAAAGAAAAGTTGACAGGTAATGTTGAATTCTTCTTGAATATTCTTTGAAAACCTAGACTTGTAAAAAGTAGATTGCAGACGAAAGGAGTTAATGTTATAGGATAAATGATTAATTGTTATTACATTTATTGACTATAATATTTCATACACTACAATATTATTTTAATATTAATATATTAGTGATAGTTATATAAAGATGTCTTAAACTCAAAACCATCAAGACGATTTTTGAAGTTTGTGTGACAGTTACATCAAACTTACTTATTTTAAGTTCTTGTTAATGGCGCGAACGGTATTCTTTTATGGAACTGTTTCTCTGAAAGAATAAAATCACAACAGTATTCTCTGCTCAACATCTCTAGTTCGATAAATAATACATTTAATATCCTTAAAAGATAACAAATCCAAAAGTGTCTTGAATATAAAAAAAAAAATGCAACGCCGATTTCAAATAAGTATGACGGATCTTTCGCTTTTCCAAAATTCCAACGACAGTTTATGAGAAATAACATCTACTTTATTGTCGCATTTATGACGAATGGCGGATTACACGTATGCACGAATGAAATATCGCTTTTATCGGGCCAATCGTCGACGTAGCCTCCCCCATTTGCCATTTTGGGATCACGTACTACCCTATTCGCTGGTGCGCGTTTTAGCATTTATGTTCTTGCTATATTTTACACATATCCGGTGTTCTAATCTCTCTGCACTCTAATCTCTTTAATCTCCCTATGTGTACTCATACATTCTACTTTTGGTATATAACGATAAATTGGATTCCCAAATATGGTCCATGGGATGTTTTTAATTCTAGGTAATCAAAACTAACACGTGATTATTCTCATGTAAAACTCGTGAATTAACATACAAAAGAGAACTTTATTCTTCCTTTTTTTTTTTCTTTTTAAAGAAAAAAACACGGAAAATAAGTTGCAAAATATGAATTACGATTAAATGTATTGTATTGATAACATTGAATAAATCTTAATTAAAATTATTCTTCCTTTCCTAATAATAATTTAATAAAACAAAATATTTAATATGTGCGATTTTTAGCAATAAATGGCTCTCTTTCTTTCTCTCTCTTTTTATATATTTTTATAAAAAGCATACAAAAAAATTGTAGATTTATTGCAGGTATACATTTTGTTGTCTATATTTTGTTTATACAAGTAGATATATTGTCTACATATCTTCTTGTCTCTTTTATTACTATTATTATTCATTATATTTTTTGTTTCTTACTTTACTTCTAATACGACTGCGTAACGATTCCTCAGATTTCTTCAATTCGTCTATCACGTACTTGGTATCCTCGATTTCCATCCGCGAATCTCGACTATCGCCATAAGTATTTACGCAGATTGTTCTCGGACGTTCGCTCCTGTCGCTCATCAAACTGATCTAGAAGAGAGAGAGCGAGAGAGAGAGAGAGAGAGAGAGAGAGAGAGAGAGAGAGACGCATTGCATATCGCAAGGAAAGGCATGAAGATTGTTATGTCGCAAAATTCTGTTTCATTTAATATGCGATGTAAAGACGAAAAGGAGTTCTTACTTTAGATCCATCCGAACAATAGCGTCTATGGGCGGGTCGACAAAAAGTCTTCTTAAGATGAATGTAACAAATTGCAAATGGGAAAATAAAAAAGAACATCACGTTCAAAAAGAATTCCGCTTTCCTGCAGACATTCATCGTACCATGTCACATTTTATGCACTGAACTGTATATTTATATTTTATTGTACTATTATAACTAGTTATCCTATTGTACCTGCTGCATATTCTAACCGTTCTCTTGCGCGTATCCGGATGCACCGGTGCACCATGCTCATCCATCACCACGCATTTATATTTTAATTCTCGTTCGAAGTACTCAGACATTCCGCTAGTTTCCAACAGAGAATCCAAACCCCAACGACTTATCACTGGTATATACAAGCCGATCGACCATTTTAGAAAACCTGGGAAAAACGTGTACTTTAAAATTCGTGCTATTTTATTTAAAAAATAAATTAGAAAAAGACTTAATTTCATGAGAAACATATTCTATTTATAAAATATATAATAAATTAAATATTAATGAATTAAATTTATATAATACTCTGAGGAAAAATAATTGTTAGGATATTATGCATTAAATATGAGTTAGGAAAGTCTTGTTAGGAATTTTGTTAGGAAAAATAAAAAATATAATGTGTCAAAAATAATTTATTACTTAGAAAAAAATTACAAATCGTAAATATATCTTTGAGAATCAATAGGTAAATTCAGAAGCTATTAAGTGAAACGACTACACGATTACTAACCCATGAAAAGCAGGAGCAGTATCGACAAGACAAAGAAAAATAAGATGTCTACAGTTACTACGAAAATTTTGTGGGAGGCTACAGGAACAGGACCGCGAAATCCAGCGGCGTGATAAAGCTCCAGTGACATCGGTTTGCAGGTAGTGCTACGCGCATCGCCTACGCACACACATAAGCAGTGCAACATGCAGGAACAATGATCCATTTTCCGTACTTTTATTCTTCTGGTAGCTACTAGTCCTCCGAGACGATTCAACAATTGCACTAGAAACCATTCAATGTTTGCTCGGATACGCACAATTTTTTTATATATATTTTGTACGTTACGACAATAAATGTTGCCTGCAATATTCTGCGATAATTTTATGGAAAGTTAAATCAGTTTTTTCTTTTTTTTATCAGATTGAAAAAAATTGCTTCAAGTTAAATGAATATAAAATTGGATGTGCATTTGAAAGTCAATTTATATGTTGTTTAAATATTTAAACATACGAAACTTTAGAAATAATTATAGTATATCATTCTTATTAGATCGTTAGATTTACCAGAACAATGAAATTTGTTTATGGGCAGCTCGCCGTAAAGATCCAAGCTTATTGATTGATAGTGTCGAGGTTGAATTAATTTCTTAGGAAACGTAGCGTTCATCCAAGACTCTGGAAGATAGTTGGAACATTTCGCGATTCTTGATTGATAGAACATCGAAGTCAGTCCCGTATTGGTTATCACTATTGTTACTACAGTGTGATTAAGTGCTCTGCTGTCCACGTGTACTTTGCTGATGCAACCTAGGGGTCTAAGATTGACAAATTTTAACAATCATAATTCATCAAAAGTTGTATTAGAATATCTTTAACATTTTTGTCAAATATTAATTTGCCTTAATCTGCAAAACATCTATGATCTGAAAAATTTGGAAAATTACAGAGTGACAAAAAAGTTTGATCATAAAGTTTGAATTTAATCAAATTATTATCCAAGTAGCAAACTGACATTATATTTGTTATCATTTCAATATCAAAATAATGATAAATAATGTCAGCTTAATTGCTATCTGAGTAATTTAACGTACATTTAAAAAAACAAATTCTGGAATATTGATTATATTTTATTATTAAATATCGAAAAGTCTCTGCAAAAGATTTTCATTGATTAATTGAAAATTGCGTGAGAAAATTTATCCGCAGAATCGTTGATGCGTTCCCGAAACATCTTGAAGAAATTACATCAAAGTTAAAAACGACCATTTTTTAATGTTAATTATTCTTTATATTTAATAAAATATAATTGACATTCCGGAGTTTTTTTTAATAATTACTAATTATTTAATAAACACAAAACTTTGTAACTAAACTTTTTATCTGTGTACAATAAAGCACTCTTAGATTTTATCATTAAAAACTATCTATTTATAAAATATCATTATACGATATCAAAAATTCTAAACATTTGTTAACATTTTAACATAGATTATCTATTGACATTAAAGGAATTTATTAATGCATTTCTGTTCATTATATTCTCGTAACATTAAACTTCTTTCAAAGAAGAAATTCCCAGCAACCAACTCTGAGCTATTCGGAGTAATTACAAAATCGGATTACGAAGGAATTAGCGCACGAAGTGTAAGCGAACTGGTTAGTTGGTAATCTCTAGTTAGTCGTCTATGGGTAGATAGATATCGTTCCTCTCAAGACTCAACTCACCCTTCCATGAGCGCGGCATTGTAACTCGCCTCGATTTCGATGTCGATCGCAGACACGTGCGGCGAATGGTACTCCAGAGCGAGGAACTCGTGACTTCCGCTTCCGTTCGCGCTGTACTTGATGGGCTCGCTCGGCACGGATGCGAAATTGCTCAAGAAGTAGCAACCAGGTCGCCCGGCCGCGCGAGCTTCCTGTCGACATGTGACACTAGATCGAACAGCGGCCCGACCTTCGACAGCCGGTTGGCGGAAATGTTCGCGGGTATGCTAGGTGGTTTCCGGCATATGTTCGTGACGCGCGACCGTCGTCTGCTTTCGCCGATAAACCTCGCGATGACGTACAGTTTTGACGCAGTTTTGGAGTTTGACAAGCTTGAAATCTAATCGATAGATCTTATCCTTTCCCGGTGAAAACTATTTAATCTTTCGTTTATGATCTTTAATACTTTGATACTTTTATTAATATAATCTCTCTTGTTAAAATTGCGAGATCTAATCGATAGATAGATCTTGCCCTTTTCCAATAAAAGTATTGCTATTTACAATCTTTTGTTTATTAATCTTCAATATTTTAATATTCACGAAAAGAACGATTTTGCTAAAATATTAAAAAATTTAAATACAGATCTGAAAATAATTTTGTTGTACTATTAAAATATATAATTATGTAGAAAATAAGCTATGCTGCAAAAAATTTTGACATTCTAGTAATCAGTTTGAGCGTCGTACATAATTATTTTGACGATCCAACAAAATTTTTTTTTAGATCTGTATCTAACTTTTTAGATGTTTCAGCAAAACCGTTCTTTCCGTGTTTCGCAGATTCTTGCTAAAATTTTAGTTTACCCATTTTAAAGACCCAATATAACGAAGTGTCAAATTATTCATAAACTCTTTTATGCTTAAGAAGTAAAAACTGCTCAATATTGATTAAAAAACCTAAAGCTATAAAAAAATCTTGGATAAATCTCAAAATTTGCATGTTGTAAAACTCATGTAACGTAGAATGCGTCGTTTCACAATAGAATTCAGGAGAAAAACGTGAATTCGGAATACAATGATTCGAAACGTAACAACGGGCATTCGCAGCGACATAGTCGCTGTGGACATTTATGAACGCGAGACAGATTCGATATTTCGCCCAAACGAGACGGCTCGAATTCCTCGTCTCGCGTATCACAGAGCCGACATACAAAAATCCACGTGTCCCTCTACCGACGACCGATTTGTATGCGACTGTCCGTTCCCGTCGCTGGGACAAATCTCCCCTCGCAACGTTTTATACGAGTATAAGTATTAAATTCGTGCGCGATAAATCATGTTACACGACGAGCGCCGCACTTAAAGCGTCTCGCTCACACGAAGCTCAACGCGACGGCCGCGGATAGCTCGAGGACAGGCCATTTTCAGCGTTGTTTCATTTATTGCACCTGTCATACGTACCGCGTCGCGCCTACGATAGGCCAGGGGCTGATTTTTCAAACAGGTTCCTCTGACACGTTCGCACCGGTCCGGTTGCCTCGCGAACGCCGCGAATCCCACACCCGCTTTGTCGCACTCGTTTCCACTCTCGTTGATGCTGCTCGCTGGTATCATGAGATATTCGCCTACGTTGAACATCAAAATATCATTTGATAAAGTATCTCATATTGAATATATAATTACTCAAGCTTTTTAATTTGATTACTTTGCAAAGTCAACTAATTAGTAACGTAATAAGATTAAGTTATAAATAGTTGCACAGTAAGAACGATTTTACTAAAGTATATAAAAATTTTTATATCCGAAAATAATTTTGTTTAAATTATCAAAATAATTATGTAGAATGTTCAAATCAATTGTTAGAATATTAAAATTTTTGCAGTATTGTTAATGTTTAAATGTTCATAATTATATTGATATTCTGGCAAAATTATTCTCAGATCTGTATCTAGTTAAATTTTTTAATACTTTAACAAAATCATTTTTTCTGTGTAATTATTATTTTACAAATGTTAAAATTTTAAAATGCTTACGGCAAATTTTATTGTATTATATTATTTATTATATTTATTATATTATTATAATTATATATTATTAAATATAATTATATATTATTAATTATATATTATTATATTTTATTAAACTGACATAATAATTGGAATTGAAATTTTTCTATACATTATAATACACATTTTATAACTCCATATTTTTTAATATTTGATTCGCTGTTTGAAAATCTTAATTAAATTTTTAATAAGAAAAATTAATTAAAATTCAAATGAAATTGTAACTTTACATTTTTGGCATATCTTAAATTAAATGCATTTGATCTTTTTAATTACGGAGAAAAAATGTGAAATTACTCTTTTAGATATTCAGATTATATACCTATAATTATTTTGCCTTCCATTTTGTACAATAATTTTCGAAAATACAAATTCGCATGTGCGAATTTTAAGAGGAAAGCGTTGAAACATTTCAGGTTCGATACCTTCAGCAGGATATTTAGAGCCTTTTGATGTCACCGACGACGGTACCAAAAGACGATCACGAACGACATCCAAATTAGGAATTTCATCTTCCTCTCGTCCTAGCATTTTCACTTCCTTATAGGCGAAAGCGATCGTATCTTGGCTGCCTCTATGGTGCCTGTTGAACGTGCCCAATCTGATGGCATAAACGACCTGTCTAGCGTGAAGTTTATCGGGCCGTTTCCAACATACCCGAGTGCGCATTTAAATTCTCTCTCTCTCTCTC
>NW_012130080.1:4895602-4910511 GCF_000143395.1 Atta cephalotes | reverse complement strand
CTCTCTCTTCTCTCTCTCTCTCTCTCTCTCTCTCTCTCTCTCTCTCTCTCTCTCTCTCTCTCTCTCTCTCTCTCTCTCCTCCTCCTCCTCCTCCTCCTCCCCTCCCCTCCCTCCCTCCTCCTCCTCTCTCTCCTCCTCTCTCCTCCTCCTCCTCTCTCTCTCTCTCTCTCTCTCTCTCTCTCTCTCTCACCTGACTACGGAATCCTCGGTGAGATCTTTCCAGTAAGTCGATCCGTTCGCTAAAACGCGTTTTTCATAAATCTGAAGATACACCGCATGCTCGACAATGGGATCCTCCAACTGATATACGGAATACCTAAAAAAATTTTCTGACATTTATTTAATGATATAAAATTTTGACAATTTTGAGATTTATAAAATGATAAATAGAAAATTACGATAGTCGATTTAATATGGGATAAGATGGCAATTTTGAATATGACATAATTCTGAACGAAGTAAGATTTGAAATTAATTTTCAAATTTAATCTTTTCCTGTTTGATACTTTTTAGTATTTTCCACACAATGAGAGTTATCAAACTTGAACTTTGAAAATTGGATTCTATTTTGAATGAAGATTCTAATTGAATTTTATTTTGTTGAAAATTGTATGTTCAAAATTGTACCATCTTAATCTACAGAGCAGAGTTTCTTGAACTTTTATGAATCGCGACCCATTTTTTAGAATAGCAAACTCCACGATTCACTTAGCTAGGTGAATATGGAAAAATGGAGGAGATTGGGAATTGATTATTTATTTACACTTAAGTTTACTGCTTTTCTTTTTTATTAAATACACTTTATTAACATATATTTTTCAGATGTATGAGTTATACGTGAAAAATGCGCTTGTTTCCTATTTATGTATTAATAACAGCCTTAATTCGAGTTCGACATTGATACGAGTAATTTTCAAGCACAATAAGTTTGATAATTATTTCACAATTTGGTTTTAATTCCTATCGTCTCTAAAAAGCCAATTTCACACATATACGAAATAAAAGTAAAAGTAAAAGAGCAGCACTCTTAATATAATGAAATGTACTTTAACATTCTAAAATTTTTCGCGACTCACTAAAACTCGGCTTGCGACCCACATTTTGGGAATCCTTGCTATAGAGACTTTTAAAATATATGTGACGAATACTATAAAATGTCTTCGTAACAATTATCTGTTAATTAATTTACGTCATGTCAACTACAGAAACCATCAGAAGCGCGAAACAAAGCACTCATCTTTGTTTTTGTTGCGTCTATACTCTGCAATTGTTGCAGCGCATAACATTGTGTGTAAAAATGAAAATAAGTGATCGAGAGCCATTGGCCATCATTTTAATGTTTTAATAAACCATTGGTTCATATCGCTATTATACTGCCTCGTAATGTTTTTAATAAACTTTATTGACAGGTAAAGCTACATACTCATTGCAACAAATGAAGTAAAAGTTATTTTTTATTAAATAATGGTATTGTTTGCAGTCAGTAAATTTACAAAAATTATGAGTATATCGCTACACTTACATTTTTATATTTTGTATTTATGATTTATGAAAAATCATACATTCTCTTATTTTTTCTCTCCTCTGACCTTTATCTCAATTTATTATTACTATTAATATTTATCCCTTTCTCATTTCGAATGTTATTACATTTTCTTGATATTTTCCGTTATAATCGCTATAACTTTATCGCGTTCGGAATTGATAAGCATCGAGAAAAAGTTTGCATTCGGTTACATTCTTTTTCTCAATGAAACCAACGTTATATGCGTTATGAATCACAGCCCACGATCCCTTTAAATCCCCATAGGCGACCTACCATAAATCACTAAAGCGCAAACAATGCGCGGATTCGAGATATTTGGCCGCATCGATATTCGGTGGGTGTCGACGATCCGTGCAGTCTTGACCACCGCGGATTTGCGCCGTGCTGGGATCGGCTTCCGATCCATCGACCGTCTGACTTCCGTCGCATCCACGCCGTCGTCTTACGTTGCTTCCCGCGGACTTTCGAAAATTCTTAGCGTTTCTTTTCTCCGTGGCGACGTAACGTCTCGAAAATCTTGCCGTGATATCATCGGCGTCATACTCCGGCTCAAGAGACATCATTAATAAGTGTCTTCTAAAACGCCGCTGGTTTTCAGTCTCCAAAATAACTTTCGTCCGCTGACTACCTTTCTTCCTCTTCTTTTTCTTTTGCTGCTTTGTCTTCCTCCTTGTCGGACTTGAAGCTTTCCGGCGGTCCCTAAGTACGCGATTACCTTTCCAGAAATCGTGACGCTCGCTGACATCTCGTTTCTTGTTTGGAACACTACGAGACAATGTGAGATTACGGGATCCATCATGTGGAAAGATAATAAAGCTAATTATCAAAGTTCTTGGACAATGTTAAATTTTTCCTCTATAACTGAATGTCTTCTTCAAAATAATTTACTTACACTGAGAAAAAAATTGTTAATTTGGCTAAATGTGATTAGTTTATAGTGATTATTTAGTTCAAATATTTATATATTTAGATTAACTAAAGCTTGTAATTTAAAATATGTTTATTTGTTTAAATTAAAATATTGCTACACCTAGTGACCATCGCATTTAATTGAATCAATTAATATTTTTTTAAAACAGTAACTTTTTTCTCAATGTAGAAATTTTCACAATAAAATTTTAATAAATTTTAATAAAATGATAAAAATAAATATAAACAAGATAGTCAAAACTAGAAATCAGGAAAACTAGAAATCAGAGAAATTTAAAAAGTTCAGGAAAATCGGGGGAAAGATTTTTGTAAAATTTTCTGGAAAATCAAATCTTTGTCTTGAAGAAGTTTAACATCATATCTATTTAGTTTTGGAATAACTATCAACTTAACAATTAAATGCAAGCAATATCATTCAAATTAATAATAATTTACATTGTTCTCTCATCAAAATATTTCGCGGTTCTCAAATCAAAACGAAAATACAAAACATTTTTAAATATTATTGAAAATATCAGAAAAAATTATGAAATTTTGTTTGGAAATAAGTGAAAAATTATGGAACTTTAGGATTAGAAATTTGTGATAACCCTGATAAATAATACAAATCCTCTCCCCAGTTAAATTAAATATTTTATATTAAATTTTTTTAAATTAATTTACATTAATTCTTTGTAACAAACCTATGTTCATACACGATTTCTTTGTCAGTTCTAAAAATGCCAATATCATCGTTCATTAATGAAGAAGTTGACGAATCTCGAATAGAGGTATCTTCTCTTTTTAACGAACTTAATCCTCCGTCGACAATGGATAAAGCATTGGTCGAAAGTTTTGTCAGAGGGCCATTTCCGACGACGTTCCTTTCGATCTTAAACGAATCACTTCTACCGCTAACGAGATTTGGGTCAGGAGGGCGGTTAATCTTACCGCGGACGCGCCGAAATACGACTTTTCCCAGCGTTGCAGTTCCGCCCGGTACTTTGCGCGATTCCCGCAGTTTCTTATCGATCGACAGTCGCCGCGTGGCTGCCCGATGTTCCCCGATCCAATCTCCCAGAGGACCTTCTCTCATGGAACGGTTAGGCAATTTCATTCTCGTTTCGGCGTACCGATCTGATATCCCCGTTTGCCTGGTCTTCTTCGACTTCGAATACTCGGGCCTGTTTTCTCTCATGGCATCAATTCTTTCTAATAAAGTATTTCGCGAGACATCGACATCACTCGGAAGTGTCAGTCTAACGGTGTCATTTGCGGCATCCGTCGTCGATTCCGACTGTCGAAATTCAGTGTTTTTATTCCTTGTCAAATATTTCTTCTGGAAAGATTCGATTTTATCCTCGGAATTTGTCACGGAAGCAACCCCTTGTTTACGAAAGTGAAGTCGATCGATGGAATTACGAATTTGGTCCCGTGGCCACGAAGACGAACGATTCGTTTGGCCGTCCAATCGAGATTTATTTCCTCCCAACTCGTCCTTTGAACCTTTAAAGGAAACGTTTGAATTTTGTTTTACACCCGTTAGATCAACTTTGGTATTTTTCCGAGAGGCATCTTTGCGAAGAGACTTTCGTCCGGGATCGTAAAATAGAAAGGACTTGAACATCACAGAAGAAGTCGTGCTCGATAAAGTGGAGGTGTATACTTCCTTTCTCGTGGAAGTCTCAAAGAGTGTGAATAGTCCTTCGTCCTTGAACATTTTATCGGAAGAAGTTGGCAAGGTGGATGCTGCCGGATGAGAAGGTGCTTTAGTAAAGGACTCAAAAGTACTGTCACCCAAAGGCGATGATTCCTCGCGTATCTTTTCTGTAATTGTCGATCGCCACTCAGTGGTCAGAAGATCGTGTCTCGTTCTTCCTGATTTTATTACTGTTTTATCAGTAGTACTTTTCTGCCGTTCCATATGACTTGGGACATTAATGATATTCTTCACATGAATCACCGTCTCGCCGATCTGAGTTCTACATTATTGGAAAAATATTAAATTTAACACATTTCCCAAATGGTCCACTTAAATTTATGTATTAATTTGACACAAAACGAATATGTTAAAAAGTAACACATATATTATTTAAGTTTAAACATAAAAAAGGATAATATTGATAGTTTGTAACAAACAGTGGAAGCATAATTTTTTTGATAAAATTAATATTTATGATATGTTAACATATTTTATTCATTCATCTTAAAATTTACATCCTAAAATATTTTTATGTTATTTGTTTTCTTACTCGTACTTTGTATTATTTTGACACTAAGAAATGTTGAATATAAATTCCACACAAATTATTTAAATAATACATAATCACATTATGTTAAAACAACACTCGAATATGTTAAAAAATTCAACACAAAAGTTTAGCAAGAAGTGGACCGTTTTTCCAAAACAAATGCGTAATATTTTTTACTGTATAGGACAAGGCGGCTCTTCATCCTCCGCGAAGATCCTCAGCAATTTCATCATAAATCTTACAATGGCCATCATGTTCCTCACGTGAATTGCATTAATCGATTTATCTTTGCATTTATTAGATTCAGATGGTGTCACGGTAGAACAGGTTTCATTCGTCGTGCATTTAACTGCAGCTTCAAGAATACCGTTCTGCAATTGCGTTGACGGAGAGGACTTCATGGTTACCGCATTCTGGTCATTTACAGTTGTTTCATAGAGTTTGGGCGGAAAAGTTTCAGTGAGATCATCGTCTCGATAATTACTCGAAGTTTGCAACTCGTGCGAAATCGTCTCTGTAATTTCAAGTTTCCGAACGGTTACGGGCATCTTGTAACAATCGCCAAAATTAGCGTTCCACGAGTCCTCGCAAGGACAACATACCGTCTTGTTTTTCTCATCATTTGCTAAATCGCCGTGCGACTTTTCGATACTGATGTGCATCAACGGTATGACGTGCAGAGTAACATTCGGATCAGTCGGGTTGGATCGGTTCGTTTCGATCGTAGGAATATCGATTCGATGACGAAATTCTTTACTATCCTGATCTTTTAAACTATCGTTGTTGACCAAGACAGATCCCAAAATATCCGGAAAATACACCGGATTCGCGGATGAACGAAAATCCAATTTGTCGGTTGCTCCGCCAGTTCGCCCGGAAATCATCCTTCCGTTGGTTCTGTCCACTTTCCCGTTCGATTCGATCGAGTAATCCGTTAGAAAAACCTGCTTGGGCGATCTTGAGTTCGCGTTATGCTTATCCAATCGCTTCTCGATGCAGGAGAGATTTTTTTTTACCGACTTTCGTTCCTTCTCACTTCTTTCCATCAGATCGAAAAACTTCTCGGGAGACTTTATCGGAACTTGGTTCACATTCGTCTTTCCAATTTCCTGACTTTCGTCCATTATCGTATTTAGTGAATCACTCGCTTCGTCATTTGCACGTTCGCTTATAGACAAGAGATCAAACGTTTGAGATTCCATGTTTGAATCATTCAAAAGGAGATTAATGACGGTAGTTTCAATCGTCCTGATAGTGTTCGACAATCCTGTGGAAACTGAGGCTTGTGTAACTGAAAATCCGTCAGGAATGGCATCAAAGCTTATCAACATCGGCGTTTGATTGAAACTGCCGTGTATCTGAATCTTCCCAATTAACGAAATTTTGATTCCTTCGTTTTGTGACATTGCCGGGTCTTGTAATAAATCGTTCAATATTTTTCCAGCATTCGATAGATTGTGATTATTTACAGTAGGAGAGTTTATAATTTCTCTTGTATTAAATATTGGCTGGGTTCCGTAAAAAGATTCATCTCGTAAATAATTTTCATTAATATTCTTAGGAAACGAAAAAGGCTCCTCGTTAATCTCTTCGTAAGAACGAGAGTTTCTTAAAATATTTTTAGAATTATCAAAACTTTTTTCTACTGAGTTATTATTATTGATAGTTCTTTGGATAATAGATTTTTCTTCTGCTGCGAGAGGAACTTCTAGCATTTTATCGTTGTTAAAGTTCGTAGGATCAGATGATTCGGGAATAACTTTGATATCACGCGGTCTTTTCGAAGAGTTTGTATTCCTATTCTTAACTTTCCTTTTGTTATTCCTGTAATTACTATCATAATTAATAGCAATATTAATTAATGGCTTTATTATATGTATAGATTTTATTATGTATAGATTTTATTATGTATAGATTATATTATATATAGATTATATTATATTAATTATATATTAATGATACATATTAATAATATATAAGTCATAATTATATGTAGTTAAATAAGTATTTTTATATTAAATCTTTATATTACTTAAAATAAAAATTGTTGCAACGGACGTAATGAAGTAGTGCACCGAAAAATCAGTATTTTCAAGTTGTGTTTGATTTATCCTATACCTACTAAAAATCTCCGTTTACAGTCTAATTTAACTCATATTTTGCCTTGTTAATCCTTGTTAATCCTGGAGTATTTATTGCCGACAACAGAATTTGAAAAAGTTAAGTCATTTTTGAGAAATTTTATAGATGGATAATCAGACGGCCAGATCAACTGTGAAATTATAAAATAGCTTGCTACGCTGTACTGCTTATTAATAATTATCACGAATCATCTTTTTAATAATGATATGAGTTTTTCTCAATTTTCTACGTTGCTTCTCCATGTTCTCGTCAAATAATTTTAATATTACTGTAAAGCATTAATAATCAGTAGTATTATCAAATATATGAATAATTACAATATGTAATCAATTTTTGAAAATTCATACGAAGTCATAAAAAATTATACACAGATAAGATACTGTTTTCATACAAATAAAAAAAAGATATTAATTAATCTATATGTGTACACTGAAATAAATACTAACTTTTAATAAATATTTATTTGAGTAATTCTGAATAAATATTTACTACTTGTAAACATATTTATATTTATTTGATACAAAAACCAATAATTTGACTTGACTATTTTTTTAATGAGTAAATATTTATTTACTGTAAGTAAATACTTACTTAATACTATTCAAAGAAATATATATTAAGATTTAGTAATTTTTCTTCAATACAGAGTACTATATAGTAGGAATTTTTATATCAATGAGAATCTCGGCTATATCAAAATTAATATCTAGTATTAATAACCTTGAGATTGCCTCTTCGCTATTCGCCTGCATATCGTCAGAGAGCATCGCTACATCATAGGTAGCAACTGTTCTTTCCTCCGGCATCATAGGTTGTGTAACATCAGCATTTCCGTACGTCAATCGATCCGTCTTGACCATCAATTTCCGTGAATCTCGATTCTCGCCCCGGCCAGGCGGATTCTCGAGATACAATAAATCATTCCTCCTGGCAATAGCTTCATTATCACTCGAGTCATTCTCTCGATCTGTTTCACTTTCATCGTTCGCGTAATATTCATCGATGTCGTCGATATTTTCGACGTAATCAGATCCTCTACTCGACAACAGTCTTCTACCCGATCGATGCCAATCCAATCGAGCGGCACGTTTCTTACTTTCCACGAGATTCTTCTCGGTGTTTGTCTTATCCGATACCAACGATGACTTCCCTTTGATCTTATTGATTATTTTATGGACAATGTCATGCACTTTGCCTCGAGGACGTTGAAGATATTGTTTCCCGGCGGAAATGCGACTTACTCGGGAATCTGTAAGATTTTCATTAATCTTCCTCGTGTCCTCGTGTCCCCGTTGTCGTGCGAGATCGTTGGAGAACAGCGGCGAAATCTTTTTATCGATACTTTTAGCCGCGACGTCGAGCTCGCGTGACTCGCCTTTATCATTCGGTATCATCAATTTCACACCGCGAATGACAGTATCCGTTTCACGACTTTTGTCCTGGTATCCGAGACTTCTTACGCAAGTCGGTAATATCCCACCCGCGGATGATTTTCCCTGTGGTTCTGCGCCGCGATCCGACAAATCGTTTGCGCTCACACTAGCGGTTCTTGCGTTCTCTGACACGTTCACCGCGATTTTTCGCACCACCGCGATTCTTTCGATCTCGGCCTTCATTCGCTCACCGAATGCCTTTTCCGATCTCCGATTTATTTCCAATTTTTCGCGCACCGATCCGGAAAGGTCCGTTCGTAACGGTAAAATTTTTGTCGGACCTGCAGGCGAAGTACCGAACGATACCGATGTAATTTCACAATTTTGCGAATAAACGTCTTTGTCCAATTTACAAACTGTGCCGTTTTTTAGCTTTATAACGGTGAAGTTCTTCAGATTATCTTGCTTATCTCGTTTCTTCTCTTGCACATGCGAATCGAGATTATCTTCAACGGTATGAAACCTAACATTACGTCTTACAATATCTTGAAGAGTAGCATTGAGCTTTTGTGTCTCATCTCGATTTTTGCAACTGCATCGAGAGAATCCTCGGCTCGCAGGATAATCCAATTCGCCAGCTAATCTTTTTTCAATTCTAGAACGTAATTCAGTCAGCTCTGTTATATTCGGAGACTTTCCGTTTTTATTCAAACCCATTCTTCCATTTCGATGATCCTCTTCATCTTCGCTGTCGTAATCGTAGAAGATCAAGGAATCGCGATTGCCTGCCGCGCGGTTAAAGTCTGATCTCTTGCCTCTCGTCTGTGGGACATCGGAAGAAACTGTAGTTGATGAAGTCCATCCTGAGGAAGTATTCTGAAAATAATCTACCGACTTGTAGCGATGCTTCCTTCCTCCTTTAATCTTCTGAATAGGTTCAGATCGATTCGCTGCGATTATCTGCATTTCTGTAGTACGATACCAAGGGTGCTCCTTAATCTCCTTTTCCGCATTCATCATTTTCATGCTTGTAATGTAATTAATAATTCTCTGTCGTCGTTTTCCGTTTTTCTCAGTTTTCGATACTCTTCGTGTTTTTGTTTTGGACGAGATGCTTACTTTAGGCCTTCTAAGTTGAAATTTTGGTTTAGAGACCGTCATTTCATGAGTGATTGTTGTTGCTTCCTCCATGAAGGTAGTGTCGTCCAGAGAGATCTCATCATGCATCTCTTCCGAAAGTGGTACCGTTTTCAGCGGACGAATCGAAGGTCGAAAAGTTACGTCCGTGATCTTGGTGGTAGTCACCAAGGCCGTCGTGAACTGAGTAACGGTCTCTTCTTCAAGCGGCAAGGTTTCCGCTTCCGTGATTTCGTCGAAGGTCGGCACGCCTGGCATGATGGGCGTGTATACCGCGTATTGTCTCACGATCTGATCCACTAGCTTGGCAATTTTCTCTTTCTCTCGGGATCTTTCTAGGAAACCCTCCGAATTTTCCTGAAGCGATTCTTTAGTATAATAAAAATCTATTTTTTTCCTGCTCAACGAAATTTCTTTAGGTTCAGTAACCGACGCACTATCGCGTGATGAAAGCATCGGATCGATCAGCGAGCCTTCAGGCTTCATGGAATTGCCAGCAATTATCCGCAGAGAGTTGTTATTAAGTTCGAGGAATCTCACGTTATTTGTTTCAACTCGCTCGTCCTCGCTTCGAGTGTTCAATGCTTCAGGAGACGTCGTTTCCGTGAAACTATTTGCCCAACTGCTAGATAATGTTCTAAGTGGATCACCAGTGACCTCGAAATAATCACTGACATTTTCGTTCCATGAAGCATCCGACAAAAGTTTTTGTGTGAAAACTTCCGTCTGCCTCATTGCGAATTCGGTTGCATAAATTGGATTTTTTAATTCATTAAAATTAACTTCTCTTAAGACCTTCCTTGTAATTGGTGATGATAGAAAAGGATCTATAGCGAGTTTGAGAAAGAGAGATCCTTTATAATCGATGGAATCTTTTTGCTTAATTAATGATGTAATCATAACATTATTGCTTGTTATCGTAGATTCCATGAATGAATTTTCATTCATAATTGATCGCTGATATTTATCAATTAATTCTGCGGGTTTATCGCCATGAATCATAAACAGTTTGCCCGATCTGCCATTTTCTCGCGAAAGCGAATTGTGTTCTAGTTCATCCTGAATTTTAGGAATATCAGCTTTTGCGATTTCGCTCTTTGTAACTACTTTGAAATTCTTTGGAGTTTCTTGAATAATTTTTGTAGAGTCTTCCTCGGTAGAATCTTCTTTCAGGACGTTGCTTATTCGCATGAACTTGTCCTCGATCCACTTATCAACGTTCTTTTCGCCATCTTTATTGTTGAAGTAGAAGGGATTATCGTTCTCTTCGAATTGGACTTTCCTATGAGAATGACCGGATTCCAAAATTACTTGTTTCTTCGGACTTTTACTACCTCCAGTATTTGGTATTTGCTTAGAATAAGCTTCAGATCGATTATAATCAATAAAACCTTGCGTTTTGCAGCGCGAGGCTTCATCTGTCAGACTATTGCTCCGCTTGTGAGCATCTACTATATTAAAAACTTTCTTTCCGGTTTGAAGATGTCTTCGAAAACGTCTATCACGCTTCGAAAATTTGTTCCACAAACTGTCACATTTAAAGTCCGGCAACGCGTGCTTCTGCATCAGTCCACGACCCGACTTCCCGAAGCGCTTCAACTTCTCTCCGACAACGTCCTTGTCTTCGCAAAACTTCTCGGCGCCCTTCCGCAACTTCCGGTGGGTCTTCCAGAATTTGTAACTGTTTTTCAAGTTCACGTCTTTCGACGCTCGCTCGGGCGAGTTATACATTTTGTGCGATTCTTGGTCTTTGTACAAATCCTCGAAGGGAAATCCTTGTATCTTATTGGCTGGTAACGAACTGCGAGTTTCTGATTCCAGGATTTTCATCAATGATTTATCTGCGGAACGAGCGGCGACGGTGGACATGGATAATTCTTCCAGCCGCGAGATTTCATTGAAAGAGGAGAGATTTTGTAATCTTGTAAAAGCAGAAGCGGTCGAGATTCGCATCGATACATTAGCATTTTCCGTTTTTCTCTCCTTGCTGCTTGCATTACCTCTTCGAATCGCGGCTGCACTTAAGTTCTTTCTCACGATCGAAGCGTTTTTCAACGCGTTAATGTTACTCGAGATATCCTCCGACGCTCTAAATCCATATTGTCTCTCTTCACTTTCCATTGATGAGCGCGTTTCCGATATCACAATTTTTGATAATAGCGCGAATATGTTCTCTTCGAAACTATTCGATTCTATCGTTGATAACGCAATATCATAATTAATATTTTCATCGGTATCGTTTCTGAACGAAATCCCAGGCCGAATAAAAAATTCGATGGTCGTGGGAATACTTCCGTTATCAAACAGCGTATTATCACCATTGGAGAATACATTTTTCTCCGTTCGTCTTGAAAATTGACTCTCTTCCGGAATTCGTGACGAGTGTATTGCTAGGGACGTCGATGTGTAATCGAAGGTATTTTCTAGGTGAGCTGCACTACGAAATCGATCTCTTGCCATTTCCTCATGAACTCTACTTTCTGAAAAATTCACCGACCTGTCGCATTTCTCCAGCTTGAGAAACTCCCGATTATCTCCTTTACTGCCCATTTTCACAAAAGCCTGTTCACCTTCCAACCTCGTTAATTTCGCTAAAGGATCATCCTTGGCTGATCCTTGAATCAATGCTCGACTATCGCTCTGATGATCAAGGAATTGCGAGCTAAATTTCGGAGATTTTAATTTGTTAGACCCATGATCGACTATATTCGTGAATTTTGTAATTGTATTTGGAAAATTATCCGTAACTGATCCATAAAGCGAAGATTGGCCGTCGCTGATCTGCCGATCAAGGATCCGTTGATCCAATTTTTGAAATCTATCCTTCAAATCGCCAAGACTTCCAGCTGATAAATCGTTTTTGTCCAATAAATCTTTATCGCTTTCATGTTTTACAGCTTGTTTCATGGCTCTCTCCTTCATGGCTTGCTCGTACACGGCATCAATATAAGCCTCAATCTTGCTTTTGCTCGGCGATGGATACTCGGAGAACACGTTCGTCAGGACGGACGGTAGGGTTTCCGCGCGATTCGCATTCTCCGCCCTGGGAAATCCTTCAAGTAGTCGAGTGCTCTGTCGGACCGAATTGTTTTTAAGCTGTTCTTTTTCTTGTTGTTTCCGAAGAGGAGACGCTTGCTCGCCAAGTGGGCCATTAACGGCGGAAGTATTGCGACTCGTTACTCGTCCTAGCGCATCGTTGTTCTCGACTTGGCAGTTGTACTTCTCGTTCCTGCTCCTCGTTCCGACCTGGCGCTGTGCCTCCAAATTGTCAAATAAATTCGCGCTCGACACGGACCTGTTGCGAGCTCTGTTTGCGCCATCATCCCGTTGGTAATAGTTTGACTTGGCGGTGACCGAGCGGAAACTTTCGGCACGCTGCGCGTCCTCACAAGAACAGCAGAAACCCTGAAAGCGATCCGTTGTCTTGTTGCGCACGGCTCTTACTGCAGGGACATAACTTGCCTAAAGTTTAATTAAATGGCTCGCCATTGTCGGGGAAGTTTGAATAGACTGTCGTGTAAACGATGGCATCTCAAAATTATTTTTGTCCTTTAGAGCAGTTTGATTCGATCGTTATAATAATTACAAAATATTTAATAGTAATAATAGCTTCATTGAGTATAACACATGAGATCAGTGAAATGCAAATATTAATTAGTAATACATAATATAGAAACAATAGATAACAATTTGAATGCCAAATTGATATAGTATCATAATGTATAGAAAAAGATAGTATTATGGTCATTTACATTTTGTACAATAATTTTGTTAATAATCAATATTTACATTTAAAATTTAATGATTATGGCTGCATTCTGTTATTTACTGAAAATCTATAGTATTATGTATACTATAGATTTTCAGTACTCACAGTGAATAATAGAATGCAGGCTACATTCATCAAAAGTGTTGTTCCATCGATTCTAGACTCAAAATTATGAAATATGTAATAATTGCTTAGGACATTATTCATAAGAATGTGTCGATATTGCATAATAAATCGAAAAAAAACAAATGGTAATGTGACTTCTCACAAAAATAGCTTTTAAAAGTTGGTTTTATTTTAAAACAGTATTTAATTATAAAATTGTATATTTATAAAAAGGTAAAATATTATAGAAGAATATCTGCAAATGTACATACATAAATATATGTACACAATTCCTTCCATATATAGGACTCATTACTAAAATTCTATAAATTTATATCATTACAATTTGCTATTTAATGACGGAAATATTAGAAAGGACTATTATATACTGTGATCATATACACTTCCTATGACCATAATATCAACTTCTTCTTTAATGAAGCTTTATTTATATCTCTAAATTAAATATTTTTAAAAAATTAATATTTTACTAAAATTAACGTAATTGTTTTTTTCATCTTTACTGATAATTTGCTTCTTGTTTAATTTATTTATTTTGGATAAAGATATCTTTTTTTAATTGTATTTTAAAATTTTTTTTACATAATCTGTCATCCATCTATTATTTAAAAAAATAAAATAAAATTTTTATACAATAATAAATCGCAATTATATAATTTCGAATTCAACAAAATTATTCTTTGATTTAAATAATATTGATAAATGCTTTTATATATATTTTATGTAAATACATTTGTTTTTCTATGTTACTCTTACTTGACTAAATGATATTGGTTCTTCATTAACTAACATTTGACCGCAAGTTGGATTGTCTAGACCATCATTACATCCAGTAAAGTTTGCTCGATGATTATTAATGACTTCTTCTTTTGCCTCTGCATTGACAACCTTATTCCAAAGCAATCAACGTTTAGGGAAAAAGTTCTTTTTCTGGCTGCATCGGTTTAGACGTTCACTCTGTAAGCTTCAATTTATCTTTCTTCATGTAATGAGTGAAAAGAATGAAGTTCACAGTACATGACAACATCCAAACCGAACACAGTTTCTATTATACAAGTGCACGGGTAATTAAAATAGCGCGAATTTATCATTAGTTAATACGTATTTCTGTATCAAACGTAGATAATTCAGATTACAATTAATGGAAACTATTTTGTCGACCTCAACAAATCGTTGAACTTAATTGATAATTTATTCGAACAATTTTTATAGAAAAATAGTTTCGTCCAATATTATTACATTATTAGCAATAAAATCTCCCGTTATTTTTTTACAAATTTGCAATTTTAAAAATTTGTTACAAAAACGGTGATATTATCAATTAAAGACTGTCATAGATATTAAATTGATATAAATTAATTAATACACACTTACGCCTTGAAATTTCAGTCCATACAAATGTAACAGAGGATCTTGACGGATTTTTATAACGTACGGATTACGCAATCGAACTTTACGCATTTTTACCGGATCCAATACATGATCCACCAAAACGAACTCTTCCCGCGTGTTTGTCTAATGAAATACGTTATTTTAGTAATTACTATGATAAAGACCACAACTTAAAACAAACTCTAAAAATAAAATTACAATTATCTACATCATATACATATATATATATATATATATATATATATATATATATATATGTGTGT
>NW_012130080.1:4894396-4895582 GCF_000143395.1 Atta cephalotes | reverse complement strand
TATATATATATATATATATATATATATATATATATATATATGTGTGTGTATAATGTATATGATTTTTAAACTGAAATAATTTGAATAATGTAGATAGATTAATGTATATTTAACTATACCTTTCCGACATTGTTAATTTTCATGCTAATAATCACCTTTCTTCTGCAACTTTTTATTGATTGCGTATGCGATGTTTCTCTGCTATCAATATAATAATTAAAAATATTAAAATCAATTACTTGACGGATGATTCTAACTTTAATAATTATTTTAATTTAAATTGCGTTTGCCTACATTTCTTTCCATGTTTGTGAACAATGAATCAAAACAGCTCTGATTTTGATCCATGGATGATTAACAAGTGGTTCTTTGAATGAGGAACGTCGACTATCCTCATGCTCAAATCGGTCATTATAAAACTCATGTTGGAGCCATCGTGATGTGCAGTCAGGATTCTTCGATGGATGATACTGGGGAATATAGCGAAACTCCGATATGTAGGGATATAAATGCGGGGAAGCAGGATGGGAGCCAATTAATGGGAGTACCATCTGAGTATATATATTTCAATTACTATGATGATGTCAAGATTAATAATAGGATAATCAGTAATTGCTTATTTTTATAATTCTGCTTGTTTTATTTATTATTATATTTATGTTAAAATAATTAATGAAGCTTATAAAAAATTATTGTATAAAAAAAATGAAGTTGCCAAATGAGAATCTATATTAGGAGATACCTGCAATGTTATCCAAAGAATCTTGAAAGGACGCAAATGAGCTGGTGACATGTTAGATTATCCGGTGCGACATTGTTATCACTTGCTGAGCTCATTTTAGATGCAAAACGGCACTAGACTATTGCATAGTCTATCTTAAGTCTTGACGTGACGCACATGTTGTAATCTTTAATAATGGAATAGATAGATCAACCAAACTTCCGAATGAATTAAATACTCTCGTAATATGCACCTCGAAAATAGTAGATTTCTTTTCGTATGTCAATACGTAGTTTAAGTGAAACAAAATTTTCGAGGAGGTAGGGTTATGATTTCATTAAAATCAAAATATAACTCGATATCAATGAACCTATTTATCTAACAACTCGATAAATCTAGATCCTTGTTTGTCAATCGAAAATTAATCAGATTATAACAGAAATATATAGGATGTTCAAAGATAGG
>NW_012130080.1:4884970-4892339 GCF_000143395.1 Atta cephalotes | reverse complement strand
TATATATATATATATATATATATATATATATATATATATAAAATTTTAAACGGTTAATTAGTTATGTAATTTATAAAAAAATGATGATCTGTTATATATTTATAAAAAATAAAGTTTATCTTCATTTTGAATAAATATTTATTAGTTAGTTAAATAAATTAATTTTTTTTAATTTTTTATGTAGTGAAAAAAAATATGTTAATTTTCATTTCGTACAAATTAAGAGAGAATTTCATACACAAAGTTTACAAATTGGCAAAGATAATAGAATAAAGTTTTGAAACATTTTTTAAATAATCTGTATATTTCAATATTTTTTTAGTATAAATATTAAAAAAATGCTTTATTATTTTATATAAAAGCTGCTCAATTTGTCTCAATGCAATTTGTTAAAAAATTATAGTTTTTTCAAGATTATTATTTAAACAATGCCCGAATGTGAACAAAACTGATTCATCCTTCATAAACGAGACATTTAAGTGTATTTTAATTCATTCAGGAGCGCTTATAAAGTATTTTAAAAACATGATTTAATAGAACCTCTGTTTATTAATTTATTTTTAAAACCTTAAATCATTATTAAATGATACATAAAGATTCTTGATCGTTTTGCTTAATTAATTCGCAGAATTAGCAAATCGCAAGAATATAACAAGTAATTATCATAACGCAACAATTTTCCCGCTTAATAAATAGGGAATAAATGAGAAATAAATAAGAGGGAATAAATAAGAAATAAACATGGATAATTTTTTTCATTATTAGTTTATTCTGACATTTTAAGATGTATGGACAATTATTACATAATAATTTTATATAATGAAAGGTTCTCCATGGTGGTAACTTTATATGAGACGTTTCACTCTTTTTTTTATTTTAATCTTTTGTGCTTAACGCTCGCCCTTTGCACCCCTGTTGATCATCTCCCTCGTAATAAGATTCTTACACATCATTCTTTCGCAACGGAAATCAAATAATGATTATTAAACTATGAATGCATCATGAAATACGTGCGTTCTTGATTATTGATCGTCAATTAAACGTCATTATTCACTTGTTTTGTAGTTATCTTTATCATTACCAGTGTGTTATAATAATTACCATTAATCATTATAATTACGATATAACGCTATAATTAATCCTCCCACACAATTTACTGCAATTCGCTCGCTTTCAACCGTTATAACGGCAGAGAGAGAGCATGTTTTTTTTATTATATGATAGGATGCATAGCGAAATGTGTCGCGGCTGTTATCGGCACAGTAAATTTCACCTCGCCTCGCATTATAGTCGTCATTATAGTGGATTTTCACCGGGAGGCCATGTATCTTCGAAAGAATTCTCGTCGTCCCTTTTGACTTCTTTCGCGAACGCGAGCCCTTCAGGGCGGCCTAGTCACGTTCCCTCCGGCTTCCTTCTTCTCGCGACAAATTAAAGAAAAGAAAAGAAATCGACAGATAAAAAAAATACAACCGTAAAAAAATAAGTAGATCGGATAAAAAGTAATTTCTGGTAGAAAATTTGCTTGGAAATGCAACGTTTTATACGGCTCACAGTCTCTAAGAGGTTGACGTGATCCTTCACGTCGTGTCTCGATCAATCGCGGTCCTTTCCCTTTCCTCGTACGTGAAAAGCGCGCAATTATACTCACAATTATACTGTATACAGGATGTACCGAATCTCCCAGAAATTATTTTACGGATGGACGTTCCAACCAATTTGACAATTTTGCAATTTTCAGCTTTTTAAGTCTCGATTCTAGAATCGATGAAGAACAAAGCATATTTGTCTTCAATCGCTTTGTATGAAAAGAGCTTTTATATTTTAAATATAATGCGATAATTAAATGACAGCTCTTTTATGTCCGACTTAATTTATCTTCGCTGAGTCGACTTCAAATTCGTCGCGAAACTCGTCCGTAAAGTATTTCTCGGCGGATCCGGAACACACTGTGCACAACTGAAATGAGCGAACAATGTCAGGTATACGTGTACGTATGTACATGTACGCGTAGACATTTAGTTGTTACGTTTAGTTTTTCTTTCTTTTTTTTTTTTTTTTTTTTTGGTGCGATTACATGACTAGAAATGCTTATACACATACGTGTCATCCATCCATCCACGCGGCCACACGCATACACACATAAAAGTAGTATAACTAATACGTGACTTAGCAGTAGTATAACTAATACGTATCTCTATATTTATATATGTATAATTATATATTTGTATGTATAATTATATATATATTACTCGTCACAATAGCTTCTACCGGCTGTCTGTGTTAAGCTAATTTTACAATATGGCAATCATGGTGAATAATGAATAATACAGCTACGTTATCGCGAGACTACACAGTCAGTAACACTAATCTTAGGGACAGTAATACAAAATAAAAAGACTCTCGCATCACGGATACAGTTTTGCCAAGCAAAATTAAATCGCACGTTGTATGACGAAGAAGCAACTCGCGCTATCACACGGGCTATGATATTCTCGAATTCATCGTGAAAACTTTGCAACTTTAATTTGCTACAAAAGCGAACTTGTTGTTTTAATAAATAAAAATAACATCAAGATTGAATATTTTTAATAAAAATAACCAGCAAACACTGAACCGCTCGAGATATAATCTATCTTTATAGTACATTTTTTCCTGCAGAGAAAAACATTTTATATGTGGAAAACCATCGTACAAAAAAACTGCTACTGTTTTACACTACAAAGTTGCAACGTTTTCACGTGGACGTTTCATGCTTCGCAATAAACAAAGACGAAAAAGTAATTTGTCATCGATCTCACTCCGCAAAGCATTAACTGTCGATTCAAGTTCTCTCTTCCATCAACGAGAACTCGAGTTATCTCGGACAGATTCTTCGCGGCATGACTCTCTCAGATTCTCAATTCCACATTTCTGATCAAGTTATCTCGTCAATGAAATCGCGACCGTGCTAAGCGACTTCTCTTTCGCGCTGTTTTTCCCGTTTACCGCAACTTGTAGATTGATATGAAAATGACATGAATCATTGCGCGCAATCGCCATAAACTATGTATAAAACTTCTCTAAGATACATTTGAATAAAGGCTGTCCGGAAAAACGCCTCGATGAATTAAAAATAATCGCTGTTTTTCCTTCTATACAAATAAAATAAACAGAAATAAAATAAAATAAAAAAAAACGATAAAAAATCTTCGATTTTATCACAAACGTTTAAACGTTAAGATGTTGAAAAATACCGCAATTTTTCAAACGTCTCTTATAGACAACTTTTGAAACGTGTGAAACATTTCGTCGTTAAATAAATCGGTTAGAAGGAAAACTTCAATTTCCCGATGTTGAAGCACGAACTAGGCCATCCTGGCAAAATTATCTCGGATGACATCCAAGATATTGGATCATTGCGCTTAGTCCGATGGTGAAGCCCGTTTCGATCGTTACGTTATCGGTTGTGAGACGAATGTGAGGTGACACGAAATGAAATGTGCGTCGCGAAGTGTGCCTCGAAGGGAAAGAGCTTATACCAGTGAGCTCTATAACATACTCTATAACATACAGCTCTATAACATACTGGAGCATTGAGGTGTGAGGGTGTCTCAATTCCTAAACAAGAACACTCTAATACAAAATTGGTACTGTTTTCTTTATCAGAGATTTGCTGATTGGCGAATGCTGTTTTATTATACCATAAATAGAAAAAAGTTAGAAAGACTTATGTTGTTTGGCTCCTTTTTCTTCATCGGGCCGCAGTTTTCTATAGTTTAGCATAGGAAAGGCTCGCTCCAGTATATTATAGAGCTCACTGGCTTATACACGCGTGCAATGAGAAACAGCAGAGTGAAAGACGCGAAAAGAAACGCGGTGATGAGACTCGTCGATCCGATCGTGCGACATAAGCTTTATGCTCGTTATGTCGCTATGTCCCGATTCTGTAATCTTAACATCGATATCGTTATATTATCGTTGCATTACTTTTTATCATAATGTAATATCTGCACAAGTACATAACGATACCGTCACTAGCCTTCTTTTTTTTAACCGAACTTATTGCATGATTTACTTCTCCTCCTTTTCTCTTCACGTTAGAGAATTAAAAAAAAAGTTCAATTAAAAAGTGCAAAAAGTTCTGTTAAAAAAAGAATGAGTCAAATGTTATTAATGCCCGTTTCTGTCAATGTAATTAATTTTAATTACTGTTCAACTTACTCTTCATCTTTTTCCAGTTCTTAGAACTAGAAAACGATGAAGAGTTAGTTGAACCGAGATTAAAATTAAACTACATTGATAGAAATGGGAGAATCGGAGTACTGAACACAAAGATTGTCGTAACTTATAACTATTTCGGACAGAATCGTAACTCAATGTAAAAACTTATCGTAATTGTTTCCAACAATCTTCGTGCTCAGACCCTTACGCACGATACGCAGCAATACGCAAAAGACAGGGTGGTCCCGCGAGTCTCGAGCGTATATTACTCACATTTAATATAGTATCACACATAATACTATATTATTATTATATATTATAGAATTATATTATATATACAGACTCGAGATATCTGTCCACCTGTCTCGCCGCAGCGCGATCAACTGATCGCTTGCTCTCTTTCGATCTCGTCTACTGTTTTTTTGGGATCGTCGTCTTATCAATTAATTTCTGATCGAATCCACCGATCTTTGCGAATCTCGGTCTCTCATGTCACAAGGTCAATAGACAATATGTCGAACGGGTTACTCGTTTTACAAATCTTTCTTTCGATCTTGCCGAAAGAAGCTAGTACTCATGACCGCCACTTCCTGTCTCGAACTCGCAACGGTATTGTATTTTTATTAGTTTATCGCAAAACATTCGCTCGCGTACAACCGTCCGTTTCGCCTAAGTATCTCTCTAAGCACTCATCAAGGAAACATGCATCTTGCATACAGAAACATCGCATATATCGCTTCTTAATGCTGAATCATGTACAAGCTAGCAACGCAGTAAATTAGTAGACTCTCATATATACTCTCATATATTCCTGTTCATGATCGCCGTACTTGATATCTACGAACATTTCACTTAAATTAACGCGTGCGAACTCTCCTCCCTCCCAGACCTCCCTCTCTCCTAAATATATTCTCGGTAAAACAATTTTACCGACATGTGTCATCGACGAGCTCCTCGATAGATTGACTAGAGCCGAAAAACGATCTTCACGAGATTTCGATTTAGTTACATCGCGGATTGTTCGATCTCTCATTAAATCTTAGATTCGTGTGGAATCAGTACGAATCGAGCAATGTTGTGAGATGAATCTTTGGCTCTCGTCAGACGGCATCTCCTAGATGTTTTTTGCTCGATTTTCTTTCCTGTTTTGCTTCCCCAATTTTACTCGTCGACCGTTATGCATATACACAGTGAAAAAAATATTCTGATTAAATCAAGAAAAAGATTCAAAAAGAATGACATTTATGTTAGTTTAATCAGAACATTTTTCTCACAAGGAAAAACATGCTACATTGCAAAAAAAAAACAATACAAAAAACCAATATTATCAGTCGAAAGATCACGTTTGAAATAGATATTCTAGTTGGTCAAATCTTGAATTCTGTGGATTCTGTACCTGACTGAGTTTGAAATATATTTGGTTATTGTAACTAGATACAAAATATCTCGAAAACAATACATTAAAAAGATATTTTAAATAAAATTTATATAATTTCAAGAGGATCATCAAATGAGTTACTTAAATTTTAAACCCACTTGAACCCAATAAGCTCCTGAACCTAAAATCTAAATAGCTCAACTGATGATCCTCTTCAAACTTTACAACTTTTATTTGAAATTTAAAAATGCATTGCTCAAAATATTTTGTATCTAAGTTAAAACATGTTTTAACCCAAGTCGGAAGTGCAAAATCCATACGATCTCAAGATTTGACCATCTAGAATACTTAATTCAAATATGAACTTTGATAACATTAATTTTTTTTTATATTACTTTTGCAATGTACGTATCCCTTATTAGTACGGTACAACAACATAATCATAAACAATCAAGTCGCGCGCGAATAGCCGGATTCGACCGACATCGCAATTGACAGCGATCTACCTCCTCTAATGAACCGATCGAAGTCTCGGCCGCACAGTTGATTCTCTTCGAACAGTCACAGTAGCTAAATTTGTTAGCGCAGTAGTTAATATGATAATTTAAAGTTAAAGTAATCCTTCTCTCTACCAACGCTAGAAACTGATGTTCATGATCGGTCGAATCTGCGTATCTTGCAACAACAATCAACAACATCAATCCTATCGTGTCCTCTCTCGACAGAAAGCGCAGTTTACTGGACCCCACAATACCTTAACGTAGCTAGATTAAAATTTAAATCATGCGCATTGGCACGCGCTATTTGGTACGTTTGAGACTTCTTACACATATCATCTTTTTGGTTTTCCGTATAAATACTTTATCTAAATCACTTTAGCTAAAGTCACAAAGTATGATTAACTCGTCACTCGTCTCACTGATGGCGCTCCAAATGCCATCGACTATTGCCATTAACTACTAGTAGCTTAGAAGCGTCGAGTATCGTCTGATACTTGGAAAGATTAAAGATCAAATAATTTAAGATCGCTAATAATAGCATTGCTGTCACACTCGAGGCTCGTTTCTAAAGTATCGATACTTCACTATAAATTATGGCGGTTCGTGGTCCACGCGAACAATATCAACGGTATAAAACACTTCTGAAAAGAGTATGAACTCTCCTGTAAGATGTAGAAGTTATCTCAGAAATATCTTTCAACGTATTATATCGTTCAAGTATCATTCAAGCATTTGAAAGTGTATCCTTCTTCAAGTATCAGACGAGCACAAGTATCAGCGGCCGATATTTTCGAGCCTTGCTTCAATTGCATTCGTCAGTCCTCAGATATATCGTGCAGTCGCATTTGCGTTTTCCATCCATCCTTTTCGACTAATCTGTCGTCTTTTTATCCCACGAACTTTTATACTGATGTCAGGATCACTGTCGGATAACAAAACGGGATCTCTGATAACTCAAACGATCGACTTCTCGTCACCTGACATAAGGCCTGAGCACAAAAATCATAATATTTATCATAACTATTAATGGAAAAAAAATAGATGGTTCAGCAAAACTATAACTTGCTGCACGAATTCAACATCTATAACTAAGATTTGAGTCAATAAAGAAATTATATCTGTAATTATCAGTGTGATAATACAGTTAATTCTTTGCTACAATAAACACTGTTAATGTAACAAGTTTCCTTCATTATAGTAGCAAAAGTATGCGCCAACTTAGCTAGCACGTTTTGTAAAAAACTGGTATATATATATATATATATATATATATATATATATATATATA
>NW_012130080.1:4878617-4883491 GCF_000143395.1 Atta cephalotes | reverse complement strand
TCTTTCCTGTATTTTTTTTTAACAAGTTTGTTGTGCTATTACAACAAATATGATTATCTATAATCACTAATTTTATTTAACAATATAACTTTGCTACTTTAACATAGAAAACTGGTTGTCTGTATATTACTACGCGACCGTAGATTTGCTGAATCAGTGAAGTTTTAGTTATTTTAATAAATCTTTTTTTTTCCGTATTTCTAATAGAATCACAACGCACAAAGATTTATCGTAATTATTTTCAATGTATGCCGTTTGATCGATGTGTGTCGATCATTGTTAACTTATGACACTGTCAAAAACAATTATGACAATCTTTATGCGTAGGCCCCATACGCAGTTACTTCTCTGCCTATTCCCATCGTCCCTTCAGTTTCTTCTTTTCTGACGAGAAAGCAATCGGAGTATCGAAATGTAACGATGCTCATCATCGGTGGCTCATTTTCTCTCGCCGTATCTTCCCCAACAATTATCGTGTAATAAAATATAACTTATGCGAGATAGCGCCGAGTACAGTACGATTGTGCGCAACGAGATTCTTACTTGTCCTGTCGCAGAAACGCACGTGTTAGTACACGCGCCTAAATGTGAGGTCGTGTGTGCGCACTTTTCCTCGCTCATCCCTCTCTTTTCGTACACTGAACTTAACTATCAGTATTGTCGATACGCCCCGTAGGAAAAAGAAAACAGAAAGGAAGAAAAACGAAGCACTTAGAAAAATACACTCTTAGGATTCGCGAATCGCAGCGCCGCAGCATACGCGTATGCGCAGGATGTCTCAGAAATTGTGTACACACAGGTACGTGTGTTCCTGCTCGAACGCACGGAGCGTCCACGTGAAAATCTTGGATTCACTGTCAGTAAACTAGCGACAATCATTTTTAATCGTAAGAAGTCTCGTTATTTCGCAAAATTTTTTTCCCTCGGTATCCGCGAGTAAGATAACGCGGATTATTCCGCGCGTAGAAATCGCGTAACTTTTCAATTCCCTCATATTCCTACCAGAAAATTTCACCGTACGAACGGATGATTTCAGAGTCGCGAGAATTTCAAGGGTCGACACGTTCTTACATATACTTGGAATTCGTGTACGTGCGCTAAAAGTATACTGTACATGACACTCTGTCGATGATCGTTAATGAAGGGAATAAATTGCTCCATCGTGAAAAATAATTTATGCGCGTGTATGTGCGTATGGATCGACATTTGTGGCTGTAATGTTCCTGTGCTTAGGAATATCCCGCATGCGTAGTATTAACTGCGTAATAATTGCATGACGTATAGAAATGACATGAAATAAAAATAAAAGGATCTATCTATTATATTACGAGAAGTAATCAACTGAGCTTGGAGATACTTCGCGATATCGACACATTGCTCTCTTACAAAATTTGCCGCGTTGTCCTTCAACCACTCTCCGCTTATCAAAATGCAAATCTGAAAAAACGCATGTCAACGCTCTCGAGAGATACGTTCGAACGCGTGCGAATTTGTTCCTCGATGTAAAGGAGAGACATAAGAGAATATATGAACGTGTATATATAAACCGAACTTCAAGTGCGCTTAGTAAAATCTGTGTGCGAAAATTGTGGGAAAAGGTTTCGATTGGTATGCGCGGCGCGCACGCGTAACTCTTCCTCTCTTCCTCCGCGTGGAGCGTCATGGAATGCTCGAGCGTTTCTATAGCGAAACGAGAACGAAGCCGAAAATCGCGGTATAAAATGTGCACGAGCCTCGACGATTCTCAATGGCCAGCTTCGATTAAACGGTCCGCGACCCTCTCAATTTTATACAGTATCCGACTGCTTTCACCGTCGACAATCGGATACAAGTACGATTAACTAAGATCCCTTTCTTCGGCATATATACTAAGATCGTGATATCACCCGCGAAATCGTCGCTTTCAATCTCGTTTTCTGCGACATCTATCCTCTCCAAGGATCCATCAATGGCTCACCATCTCGTTCGTAAAGCACGCATTTCTCTCACAATCGATCGTTCTTTCTCACTGCCTTCGTCAAGGAGCGTGCCGTTTTTCTAAACGACATTACGAACGATTGTCGGCTTCTCAGATTCATTAATATAAGACAAGACAAACTAAACGTTTTGCTACGCTTCTGCATAGCATTGATAACGAAGGGGTCTTCCTCTCTCTTTCTCTCGCTCTCCTTCTCTCTCTCTCGCGTCGGAATAGAACCGAGACGAGCCACGAACCCATTGAAGAATATCGTCCGGCCAGCCATGTCGTGGATAACATTTTCCTCCTCCGTTTGCGCTTAACGTAGAATACAGAATTAGCCTAGTAGAGACCGCAGCCGCGCAGATTATTGGCGATAATGACGTCTGTGACTGCGTCGAACACAAATTGAATGTTGTTCGTGTCGGTGGCACAGGTCGTGTGGCAGTAAATCTCCTTCGTGGTCGACTTGTTCTTCGCTTCGAACTGTGCCTGGATGTATGCAGCCGCTTCACTGTACGCCTGCGCACCTACGACGAGCATTCAACGCCTCGTTAGCTAACATATTTGTAAGATGATAAATTAAAACAATAGCACGTGTTTTAATATATAATTTACCAGCATATTCGGGAAAACAGATTGTGAGAGGAGACTTGCGGATTTTTTCCTCAAAGAGATCCTTCTTGTTCAGGAAGAGGATAATCGAAGTGTCGGTAAACCATTTGTTGTTGCAAATCGAGTCGAACAGCTTTAAGCTTTCTTGCATTCGGTTCTGTAAAACATCAAAAGGATTAGTTACATTCTCGTTTGTTTATATGAGATATTCGTGAATTTCTCTTGACATTCTCATCGTTTTCTCTTCCACAAAACTCTTAGATGCAAAAGGATTATTAATTATAAAGGATTATTAATTAAAGAAAGACTAATCAAGAATTATGTAATATTCACATTGGTATAAATAGCACGAATGATTCAAGCTCGTGATATATGAAACTCGCTCTCCAAACATGATATTATATTTAAAACGATCCTTTTATTAATGCGGACGTGATACACTTATCCCGCGCATAATCAGTATAGGCTACGATGGATTGGTGATACCAATAAGGTACGAGATGTATACGTAATGACAATTAACATTGGTAGGAACGACTACACGCGTATGTCGCATGCGAGTAGAGAGTTCAACGGAACCTTCCCACATGCAGCGACCTCGGCAATTGATCCCTTGATTCCTCGGAGCTTCAGTTACGTGTATATTGTCGCATTCCTAATTTGGACATGATATTCTTCTGACAAATCGCTATACATTCGCTCTATATGTGCATACATCAACCGTGTCCAATGCTGATTATCTCGGATTCTCAATGTAATCGCATGAATGTGCGCTTTTATAGTCGCAATAAGAAGAATCGTCTTTATCATGTCTCGGGGATTAAAAACATGTTGCTTTTTCGCTTCGTTTAATTATATATTTATTTAAAAATGTGATATATTGGTGGCTGTGATAAAAACACCGAGATTCGATGTTTCTTAACTTTTTCTCAATAAAATACTGATTTTATTATATTTTAATGTAACATATAAATAATATTAATGATTTTTCATATATAAATATAAAACACATTAAAATTATAAAAAAGTTTAAATTAGAAATGAGTTAAGTTCAGATCGAACGTATTAATAAATGTTCAATCGAATATCCAAGTAAAAAAAAATGAAACATTATGAATACGCCAGAAAGAATAAATTAGAATATTTACCGTCGTTTCATCCTCGTGCAAGACTTGATCGTATTCGGACATTGCTACGCAGAAAATAATTGCAGTTACATCCTCGAAGCAATGTATCCATTTCTTACGCTCACTCCTCTGACCACCTACATCAAATAATCTAAAAAAAAAAAGACAAAAATAAAATTAATTTTGTTGTTATTTGAGTTTTTTAATTACTATTTTATCAAGATATTATTAGAAAATAATCTTGATAAACAAAATCATGTCAACATCAATGTCTGCAATCGTCACAAGCTTATGCATGTGTCATCTAATTAATTCTTAATCGGCACTTGATATCACTGAGAGATCAGTATGATAGTTTTAATGAAGGAATGATAGTTTTAATTATTTCAACACTCATTTCAACCGCTAATGACACTAATTCGATCCTCTCCGATAAACGGAAAGAAGCATTGGCGCATACGACTCATCGTTCGGCTTCGTTCCAAGTAAATGCTCGAATTATCACAGTAATGACTCATGCGTCGATCATTCATAACGGAGCCGCCTCGCATCTCCAGAGCATCGCGCTCGCTCGCGGAATAAACAAATCGACACATAAATGAAGGATTGATATCGTTATCATGCGCAAAACAATCCTAATTAAAAATCCTAACTCAAATGTAAATTTACAATGCATGATTTATTGTTCTATTTTAATTTAATTTTATAGATTCTTACTTAATTTAACAGAATCGGAATAAAATCTTGACTTACTTGAAATTGAGGTTTTTGAATGAGAAATGGACTTCCACGATTCCTGTCGTTTTTACTCGAGTTCTGAGAATATCCTGTTCCGTTGGCTGGTAATCCCTCGTTCCTAATCGGTCCAAGTCATCCAAGAAGCTATAAAGAACAATGAATTTATAAAAAAAAACGTTGCAGAATTTTAAGATACAAATAATACATTACATTTACATATTTCCATATTCAAAGTATTTCGACAAATTATTATAAATTAATTATCTCGTGTTCCTATATTAATTTGTTCCTATATTAAATATTTTATTTTGTTCTATTTCTTAAAACAATCTCGAAATAATTTTCCTCTTTAATTAATTCCGATTTATTTATTTTTACGAATTATTTTTTCGTATATATATATATATATATATATATATATATATATATATATATAT
>NW_012130080.1:4868713-4874365 GCF_000143395.1 Atta cephalotes | reverse complement strand
ATTATTATTATATATATATATATATATATATATATATATATATATATATGAGCATTTTCATCTTTGGTCATAATTCTTCGTGGCATATATTGTACGATTAATAATTTTTTAAACGATTATTATCGATTAATATATATTGACAGATGCAATAAATTAGCATCTGTTTATACCTACAATAAATCCAGATTTAAATTTCGAGCGGTGAGAGCATTAGGGAGCTAGGGCGCGGCTCGCAACAAGTAGCTGGAAGCGAGTGGATATAATAAATGGTGTTACTGTAATCGGGTCTTCGTAAACTGTCGTGCAAACTAGCCACGAGGAAATGCTTCCGCCAAACGCTTCGGAACTTTCTAGTCGATTGTTCACAAAACCGACACTATTAATTCAATACCGCACGTAAGTACATAGAAAGAATAGTTTTGTTGAAGTATATAAAAATTTAGTTAAGACAGATCTGAAAATAATTTTGTTGCATCATCAAATTATGTAAAATGCTTAAATGTTGATGATAATGCTGAAAAAGTTTTTACTTTTTTACTAGCAATCAGCGTCCTACATAATTATTTTGATAATCCAATAAAATTATTTTCAGATCTATATGTAGCTAAATTTTTAGATACCTCAGTAATCTTCCGTAACAATCAAATCCGATTATCTTTTTTTTTTTTAGTATTATTTTAGTATTGTTTCAATATATTACAGGATATTTACCAGAATTAATAGCAATGTTCAAATAAATGATGACCAAAAATTTATGAAATATTTGAATTATTAGCTTCATTGCTAATTAAATAAATTAGTTCCATTAATTATAATTTCTCAATGTTGAGTACGAGTATTAAATATTGAATGATAATTGAATGATCTAAACAATAAATATTCAATAAGAGAATTAAAATAGATGCTAAAAACAATTATTTTTCGAAACAAAGTCATACAACAATATAATCATTTTATATAATCATTTTATATAATCGTTAAAATAATTAAAATAATTCTTCATTCCGATTATAAGAATCGCCGCATATCCATACACACTTTTTTAAGCAAAAGAAAAAGTAAAAGGTTAGGAAAAACCACGCAGCGCCATCTTTTTAGACTTTTGATTACGGAGTTTAGAGATTGCAAATTTGCAAGATGAGAATTATAAAATTTCTCTTAGCTTTCGTAATGAAAAAAAAGAAATGAGATGAGAAAGAAGATTATTCAGAAGCTGATTATGAAGAGATCTAATGATAGATGAATTTCTGACAAGAGAGGAAGAGAAAAAAAATGCAAACAATAACAAGATAATGCAATAGAATAGAAAGGGTCCAGAAAGAGCGAGTGTGAGAGAGAGAGAGAGAGAGAGAGAGAGAGAGAATGTGCGCGAGAGAAATGAAAGCAAAGATCGAAGCACAGGGAAATCAGGCCGCCATGAGAAATTCGACTATTCGAGACACGTCAAAGCCATGACGAGCGAGTGAATCTTGGTAACATCTCCCTGGGGAAAAGTGTTTAGATTTTTCTGGCAATAGAAAAAAAGAAAAAACGGAGAGAAAGAGAGAGAGAGAGAGAGAAGCGAAACTGAGCAGAAAATAGAAGAGAAGGTGTAGTTTCGCCGGAACCCGATCGGCCATCTTGGTTGTGTGCCACGTGACACGGGCGTGGCGTGACGTCATTTGCGATCAATAATGACGAGGTGTGCATGAGGGAGAGGAAGAAAATCCCCGAAGAAAGCGGTAAAGAAAAAAGAAAAGAGAAAGGGGTGCATTTCTCGTAACATTTCGACTAGGAGCTACCTTCCTCGCCATATCATCATTCCCTTTCTCCCTCCTTTTTACGACCCTATCTTCGGACAAACCTGTCGCATCTCCTCCGGCACTTACCCCTCGGGAAATTCACGTTATCCTCTTCCGGTCTATGCGCGAAACGAAATTCCCGCTGCGATTCTACACACACACACACACACACACACACACGCGCGCGCGCGCGCACACACACACACACACACACACACATATCTAAAGTTCCCAAGGGTTTATTCAAGAAAATCGCATCCCTTTCCTCGAAATGTTCATTTTTGAGATTTCAAAAGATCTGCACGGTTGATGAATCTTTGAATCGAACTGTGATTGAATTCTCCCCAAATCAGAATATCGAATACCAAAATTATCTTATGTGGGATCATGAATATAATTTAGGAATATTATAAGCAAATTGAGAATGGAAAAATTTTCTTGCTGGAAATTCAGAAATTTCAATTCGAGAAATCAACGCGATTTTGCATCAATATATATATATATATATATATAATGTTTCAATATGTGGCATTTGCTGCAAGCAAAGACAAAATTTCTTTTTCATCCATTTTTTTCCAATTTTTCGACAAAAGATTTCCAAGAGCACGTCATAATATTTTTTATCGTAAAATGTCAAACGGCACTAATCTATTTGTAAATTTATCTATTAATATCAGCACGGTCATTTATATTCTTATGTATACAAATATCGTGTTAAATATATAATTTTTTGTTCTGTCATAAATATGTATGTTTTTGAATGAGTCGAATGCAAATAATTAATAATTAATTATTGAAAAGTAGATTGGTATTTTGCATATTTCACGACCTTAATTGAGAATATCATGCGCTCTTATCAAAAAAGCATCGACTTTCGTTATATATAATTATCAAGGGCGATAAGGATTTCCTCGGTGAATGATATTAAATGATGGTGAAAGAAAGAAAAAAGAGAGAGAGAGAGAAAGAGCGCACTTGCGTGCAATAAGTGTATTGTATGCAATATCGTGCAACTCGGTGCGAAACCGCAGTGCGGTTTATTAAAGCTAGGAACGGCGCCAGAAAACGGCGTGATGTTGAGGGGAAAAAAAGGACCGTATTGCGTGCAGACGATAGAATACATATACCCCAATCGAGTCCTGTCGCTAATAGTTAGCAACAGGATCTCGCAACAGTGGACACACAACGACGACGTGGCATACATACTACCCTGATTATGTGCGATTAAATCTTTCGCGACCAATTTGTTTATACAACGCGTTGATTTCTCTTCATGTTTCATTGTCAGTAAGGGGATCTCTCATGAAAAAAAAAGGCGAAGCTTGTTGACGAAATTATTTTGCTTGGACTGTAAAAATGAGTTAGATTATAAGTAGAAATCTCAAATAAATCAAACATAGAAACTGTTTCCTTGTCTCTTTAATCTTATGTGCATTAACTTTTTATCAACAAAGTACTATTTTCGTCAAAGTAAAAAATAGAGTAATCAAAATTGTGTCACAAATTCCTCATTCTAAAATGACTCATTCTAAAATTCCATGACTTTTCTCTGATTTCTAAACAAAGTTTCGTGATTCTCTCCGACTTTCAATAATATTTTAAAATTTGATGTATTTATGTTTTAATTTGAAAACGTTAAATATTTTGTTGAGAGATCAATTTAACATAACAATATAAATTATTATTAATGTTGCTTACATTTTTAATTGTTGTAAATTGGTAGTATTTCAAATTTGCGTAGATATAATGTATGTAAATTAAATTTCTTTAAAGAATTTTAATTTGCCAAACAATTATACAAATTTTCCCAACTTTTCCATGATTTCCCTGATCGTTTTCAATTTCCCTATTTCTGTCAATTCCTGACAATTCCAATTTTGTAGAAATTTTCAATTTTTTCCCGAAAATAATCGCTCGCGAAGAATGTTGGAAAAATAAATTCACTCTTTTTTTAATCGCATTATTTGCGATCGACTTGTCGAATGTTATGATTCGACTTTATCGAGGGGAATAGATCCGCAATCATTACACGCGCTCAAAAACATCCTGTAATAAAAAAAAACATGTACTTAACGAAGATAACTGATGAAAGTATTGGAAAACGGTACTACACCGAGATGTACAAGCGCTACAAAATCAATATCTACAACGAAGGGGACAGCGCGAAATATGCCTGCGAAACGCATCGAGAAGAAGAGGAGGGACGACAAGTCTCACGTTCAGGATGAGGTTTGCTTCTACCCTCCGCACGCGCGCGCCCTTTCGAGTACACAAATTCTCAAGAAAAACGCACTTTCTACTATAAATCATTACTTAAGCTTTAAGTCTTAAGCCGTATGACATCGACACTGTCACAGTCAAATGTGAGAAGAACAATCGATTACGATTGATCAATTTCTTAAGCTTTATATAGATAATATGACTTGCTGTAGAACGGATTTAAAATTCAAGTTCCTAATTGTTATATTTTCTCTTATTGCTAAAAATTTTTTTTATATTTCCCGAAATAAATTTTCGTTTAAATAATACAATTTATATAAAATTTATAAGCATCTCCTTTATACATAATTTATAAGTTATTTCTAATAATTTGCAGCCGAATTAAGCATCATTATATTTCGAGATTATAGTTATTAATTATTTTGTTGTTGTTGTATTAAAAAAATGTTGTATTTAATTCCTTCAAAGAATGATCGCCACTTACTATTTCGCGGAGTCGTTCAACTGATACTCATTGCTCCTACCAAAGCACTCCTGCACTCCATTGTCGTACCACAGCCTCTTCATAGCCGCCAGCAATTCTTCGCTAAAAGGTTCCGTATCTTCCATTCTTTGTATTACATCGAATACCATTTTTGCGTCCGTCTGGAAGCACGAAAAACATGTAAATCCTTATATTTAATACCTGAAATATTTTTATCACATCGATATATTCCCATCAATCTAATTATCAACCAATTACCAATCATATCTAACTTACTTTACTGAAATAATAATTAGTCAAATTTTTCCCTGTAATCTAGTTTGTACACGCAAATTTATGTTAAATTTAACACATTTCATTAATTGTCTTAAACGAAATTTTTATCTTAATTTAATACAAAAGGGATATGTCAGAAAGTAAATATTATATAAATATTATATAAAACATAAATATAAAACATAAATATTATATAAAAAAATTAAGACAAAATGTAACATTGACATAATTTGTAAGTAAATTGTGAAAGTCAATTTTTTCAGTAAAATTAACATTTAGAATACGTACAATTATTATTATACATAAATGCATACATGTATTTTATTCATTCATCTTAAAATTTTCAAATATTGTTATTGATGTGTATATTAACTGTCATAAATTATGTTATTTTAACTAAGAAATGATGAATATTAATTAATTCAACACAAAATATTTAAATAACATAATATTAATCAAATAGTTAAATTGATCACATTATGTTAAATTAACACTCAAATATGTCAAAAATTCAACACAATATTTTAACAAAGATTTGAGTGAATTATTTTCAACACAAATACAAAATGTTGTTTACTATGTATGTGCCAAATAGAATTTTATTCCTGGCGTAAAATCAATATGATTTACATAATGAATGTTATATGACTGTATTTTAAATATAACAAATAATAAAGTTTTCACAATTCGTCTATAATATTAGGTGTGGGAAAAAGTTCGTCACGTTTTTTTAATGTCATCTAATGGGAAAAACGCCACGAACTTTTTCTCACACCTAATATGTTTGTCTAAGAAATTTTATAATCTTTTAATTCACGCGCGCGCGCGCGCACGCACGCACGCACGCACGCACGCACGCACGCACGCACGCACGCACGCACGCACGCACGC
>NW_012130080.1:4864375-4865645 GCF_000143395.1 Atta cephalotes | reverse complement strand
TATATATATATATATATATATATATATATATATATATATATATATATGTAAAAAATTAGGAGCGGACAATCTGAAGCTTTAATTAACGGATATTATAATTTGTGCAGCAATATTTTCTAATGTAACTCCCATCAAAGTGGCTGTCGCGTAAACGTTACAATATTTTAATGATGCATTAATCTCAACAAAGAATATTGCATTGTCCATTATGTTAATAAATGATACGGAAACAGTGTAGCAGCGTCCGCTGTTTCGAGAGTAACGATATTAATGAGACGACACAGAGAACGCTATATGTAATGTACGCACCGCTAGATTTATGACTGCTTGCATGCGAGAAGAAAAAACCGGCCGCATAAAAGTATGCGTAAAATCACGCTTCGCTCGTACTTTAGTCTCGAGTATCGACTGTTCCTTGCATCATGCGCATTCATAAATTATGCAACTGGTGTACAGAAGATGCGGTTGTATGAAAAGAAGCTTCTTTTAAGAATATTATGAATTTATAACTTTCCACATTTTCAGCGTACAATCATACACAATGTGATGAAGTAACTATATCTTTTTTAATCTCTTTTTTTTCTAATATAACATTGATAATGTTACATCAGGATTTCTTTATAAAGAAGTACCAATATTTCGAAATCGTGGTCCATGGAAAATCTCTGACATTTTTATCCAATACGTTCTATCTATTTCGGCTTTAAAAAAAGAAATCTAATTAATTTCGAAAATAAAAATACTGAGAATCAAAAAGAAAAGCTCCTCAATATTATCTAGATACAAGGAGCATCCCTATTCACGATTGACAGCTTCCCTTCCATTGAGAGAGCACGCACAGCGGTAACTTTGTTCATGGGACCCTTTGAACAGGGCCCATTCATGGCGCAGGTCACAGGAAGAGAGAGACACCCCACAGAGGGAATATGCTAATCTACACGCAAGAAGGAGGAAGAGAGGGGGGGGGGGGCGAGGGAGAATACGGTGCCAACATCTCGGACGGCGCGCGTATCACGGAACAGCTGCTGCCCTCGGATACGCGCGAGCGTATCGTAACACTGCGAGTATCGATCTCGTTGAGGCGAGGCAACAGTTTGCCTCGAAATAATGCCGATGTACGGACGCGAAAAGATTAATCTATTATTTGCACACGCGAGAGATGGACATACGCTATTATTCGACGTTCTGTTTACTTTCGAAGCGCAGCGATGATAATTCAGGAAATTGCGCCCCTCTCTCTCTCTCTCTCTCTCTTCTCTCTCTCTCTCTC
>NW_012130080.1:4860709-4864355 GCF_000143395.1 Atta cephalotes | reverse complement strand
CTATTATTCGTACGTTCTGTTTACTTTCGTAAGACGCAGCGATGATAATTACTAGGAAAGTTAGTCGCCCTCCTCTCTCTCTCTCTCTCTCTTTCTCTCTCTCTCTCTGCGCAAAATACAAAGAAGTTTTTCGGATATAAACACAACATGAGATTTATTTAATGAAAAAACTATGTCCTTTTGGTAACATTTACATAGAATATTAATAGGTATAATAAATAAATGCGCAATCTTTCTTTTCACGTGAATTTGTCTGTCAGTAATTTTGCGCGATATTCTTTCTTTTTTAACACAGTTTTTTATATAAATATTTTTTAATGACATCACTAATAATAATTTTGATTGGATTAAGAAGATTTAGATCGTCGCCAAGATTTAACCAAGTAGCAGAATTACGAGCGAAAAATACTTTTATTATAATGAAACATCCCAAATAATTTAATGCCAAGTGAATAAGCATGCGTTATGATTCAAGTCATTTAACTTTTAATAAGCAAACTGAAACGTACTTAATTAGAGATCTGACTCATTTCCGACCAGTTATTAAGTTATATCATTCAAATTTAAGTAGCGTTTTGGACAGACTAGACAAAACCTTTTGCGAAATAATCAATTAGTAGAAATTCGATTGCTAAAAATAATAAAACTAAAAACAAGCATTAAATTACTATTAACAATAGTAACAAATAGAAATAAAATAATGATATATTTTTATTATGTATATACGTTTATATTTTTTAGAAATAAAGATATATTTTTCGCAATAAGGTTATTACAATAAGTTTTTTAAGATTAAATTTGAGAAATTTGGAGGAATTATTAATATTTCAAATTGATTGAAAATTCAACAATCATATCAGCATGCAAGTATAATTTCTGAAATTAATTCATTTAAATGAACATATACAATACAAGTTCAACATCTTAACATTCAGATTATAGTGGAGTTCGTAAAGTAAAAGTAAAGTAAAGATATATTTGATTTATATGATAAATTAAAAAACAAATATAATTTACGTAAAATTAAAAAAAACGTAAAAAGACTTTCTGATTACATATGTATGTAAAAAATATTATATAAATTAGATAATAAAAAACAGAGAGAGAGGTTCGCAGAATAGAATTTAAGAATTAAGATTAATTAAAGCTGAACTTTAAAATACAAAAATCTAGCGATCTATTCGGGAATCAGGAAAGGAACGTGGGAAAATACTTCTCGTAATCAGTCTGCAGCTGACTGATGAGTGTTCACAAATTAGCATTTCCATGACGTCGTGAAACATCAAAGGCGAGCGTTGCAGACATCGTATTGTACCATTGTATCTGTAACCCGTTCTTGACGCATTCTTCGTACCATCTCATTTTCCAGTGGAAGAGCTATTAAATTCTCGGGTAACGAGTCCAAAATTCATCTAATTACGCACATACATGCATGAGCCGGATGAATCATTCTCATAACTGCGTGCTATAATTCTGAGTAAGTTTCCATACAATTCACATTCATCGTATTTTTTCGTACTCTCTAACTTTGTATCTCGCAATCGTTTAAATGATTTTATTCAATCCAAAGTTTTTCAAGATTGACAAATGTAAATTGGAAGCTGTTGCATACACGGAAAAAAAAGATTTATTAAAACAATTTATAAAAACTTCACTGATTCAGCCAGTATACAGTCATTTTTCTATTAAATTAACAAAATTATACAGCTGAATAAAATTAGCGATTACAAATAGTCACATTAGCTTGTTAATACAGCGAAGATAACTTTTTACGAAAATCAATTCAATATACAGATCAAAATTTTTAACAAAATGTGTTAGCTAAGATGGCGCATACTTTCGGTACTGTAATGAAGAAAACTTGTTACATTATCAATTTTCATTGTAGCCAAGAATTAATTGAATTAACTTATTAATAGTTACTTGCAGACATAATTTCTTTGTTAAACTATTAAATCTTCTTAGTTGTAGATATTAAACTCGCGCAGCAAACTATAGCTGTGCTGAATCACCCATATATTTTTTTCCTTAGTCAACTCGTTTTAATTTAATTGGTGTAATCAGGAATGGTCGATGTGTTAAGAATAAACAATACATATGGATGTAATCATGTTTCAATAATAGAACCCCCCCTTCTCCAAATGATAATTAGCGCTTGTAGCGCGAAGCACTAAGATGATTATACTTACTTCATTTGTTTCACGATCGTACTCTTGCCAGACTCGCCCGCTCCTGAAAAACAAAAGAGGGGCATTAATAATTGAGAGCGATCAAGTCTCTCACGATTGCATATCGCCGAATTACGTTGCAACATGAACTTTGCGCGTTGAACAAAGGAAAGATAAGCCTCTTACTTTCCGTTTAATTCTAAGCGTAATTTACTCGAGAATTTACTTTGAGACTCCAGAACTATCTTTAATTAATGACATTTCGTATCAAACATTGAAAAGTTGTGTGTGCGAATAATCCCTGTTTATTAAATTATCATCAAAGAAAACTTCAATTAAAAGTCCATCAAGAATGTGTATTAAAATTTTCAGTGATAAATCTCGTATATTGACCGTATTTCTATATGTGGTGCCAGTACTGAAAATCTATGATTCACGTTACATATACTATGGATTTTCAATATTGCCTATATCGGAATATGACTATTAACTATTAACTTTAACTGTTAACGATATTCATTGAGTTGTATAAAAAAAAAGTAAAGACGTTCTATCGATGACATTAAATTGTAATTTTCTATCAATAATTTTATAAGAGAAATGATCTCACAAGCCTCACTAAAATCGGATCGACGAACGCATTAGGGTAAAGTCACGAGTTATCGCAAAATATGCCGCTCTATATACCGGATACGTCGACGGAACTCGCTTTTCCTGCTTACCGCAAGCCTCCGCTCTCCCACTTTTAAAAGCACTCCTAGCGTAAGTAGTCATCTATAATACTACTCAACAGTTAGAGCTGTTTAGCATCAGCTGAATACATGTGAAATCTCGAGTAAATGCGTCCTATAAACGGTGACCGAGAAAAAAGGAGTTCATCTCAAGATATCGACAATAATCCTCGTCGCATTCTAGCCGAGGTAAAACATTGACGAGAGCCAAATGAGTTGCAATTTGTCTAAAACTCGCCAAAAATCATGTTCACCATTGCGACTCCTCTAACTTCTGAGTTCTATTTTACCCCGATAAAGTAATCGTTTTTAGTATCCAGTAAAATAGTAGGCGCTACGCCTCGATAAAATAGGATAAAAAAAATCCAAGCACTCTATTTTAGATAAATTATACTTAGAGATCTCCTGGTAATGCCTGTATTAAATTCTATGTTATATTGTAACTTTGCAAAATTGTACGGAAAAAACGATTTTGTTGAAGTATCTAAAAATTTAGCTAGATGCAGATCTGAAAATAATTTTAATGGACTATCAAAATAGTTACGTACGAAACATGACAAATAAATAGAAAATTCTAGCAAAGTTTCTAACATAATTATTTTGATGGTCAACAAAATTATTTTTAGATCTAACTAAATTTTTAAATACCTCAGCAAAACCGTTCTTTATTGTGTTTCTTTATGGAACGAAGAAAGTTAACATAGAATTTAATATAGGAATTATCAGAGAGTTCTCTCTCTCTCTCTC
>NW_012130080.1:4855274-4860689 GCF_000143395.1 Atta cephalotes | reverse complement strand
ACGTTAACGTTACGTTAGTTAGTTAGTTACGTTAGTTAGTAAGTAAGTAAGTAACGTAAGTAAGTTAAGTTAAGTATACGTAGTACTACTACGTCTCTCTCTCTCTCTCTCTCTCTCTCTCTCTCTCTCTCTCTCTCTCTCTCTCTCTCTCTCTCTCTGTCCCCTCCTCCTTCCCCCTTCTATCTCTATCTATCTATCTAAGTACTGTTTATCCAAGATTTATCTAAAACTGAAATCAAAAAAGAGGGTTTGGATTTTGTTTTATCCTATTTTACTTCGCTTCAGAAGAACCATCTTTTTTCCGTGCAGTTTGATTCATCTCCTGTACATCATATACTTTCGAGAACGCTTATTATTCATACGACTGTTTGTTGTACCATTTTGGTATGATTTAGAGCCAGATCGCGTTTACTATGACGCCGCGGTAAAATTTGGCACCTGTCAGCCACATTTACTACACGTTGAAATTTTACCGAAACCCAGAATTGTAAATGATCGGTTTATCTTTCGAATCCGGTCCAGAAATGCACGTCGATACGCATTATTTCCTGCAGCTGCATTCTCATTCACCTGCTCTATCCGCGGAAATATATGACGCGTTGTGAGGGCGCCTTTATCCATCGTAAGCATGATAAATGTAGGACGGAGATAATTTAGATAAATTTGAGTGCCCACTGAGTGCTGCAAGAGACAAGAAATTGTTTGCACTTCATTGACGCTATATCATCAGTTTAGTATGGAATCAACCATGCATAAGAATATTCATGAAATGTTAATACAAGAGAAAATTAATAGCAGCTTTTGTAAATTAAACATAAGTAATATTATAAAATGAAGAAAATTTTATGAATTCGCGTGTGAATACATGAATTAGTATTATAAAAAAGCTATAGCTAAATTTATAAAAAGGCAGAAATATTTTATTCATATTTAATACAAATTTTATGTGCAAAATATCAGAAAGAAAAGTTCAATAAATTTCTATACGTCGAAGATCGATTGGACATTATTTTTATTCATTAGCGATTAATTATTAAAAGTAACATAATATACAATATATTTCATTGAAGTTGCAAAATCGTATTAAAAATACATTTTTCAATAGTTTGCAAAGATATCTCTTTTAATAATAATATTTAATTTCAAAATATTTAGAAATAAAAAATTATATTATTCTTTTCAGAAACTTTAGTCTTTTCGATTATATCGAAATTAAATTACAGCAAATCCTACGTAATTCTACATGCAGTTGCATTATGACTCTGAATCGAAAAATGAAATATTAATTATAATTAAATATTGAATGCAACACAGCATAAGAAAAACTTCACCGTGGGTTTATAAATTATAAACTTCAATAAATTGTATTTTATTACGTTGCTCTCCTAACATTTTGGTCGGTTTCAAACCCAAACTTTCCGTACCCTTTGCCATTTTACCAGTATATACACTCGATATACAATCAATGCTGTTTTTATAGTATGCTTAATGTTTACAAAATCTTTCATGACTTCCGAAGCAAACCGTCTATGTGAATTAGAATTCTCTCATAAATCGCTGAATATATTCGATGCATTTTGTATGTAAAATACTTAGAAAATCTGGAAGGATATAATGATATCTTTTTGATAATATTTTTTTCAATCTTTCTATAAATTTTCATAATTAATTGAAATCTTAGAATTAATTTAAGAACATCGAAATAAGAAAAATTGTTTAGACAAAATTTCCTTGCTTCTAAGTTCAATCTGAACACAAAAAATTCGAAAAATAGTTTGAAGAAATAATAACAAAAATGAGAAATTTTAAAAAAGACTCTGTCGTCATCACAAAAGTAAAATCACTGCAATAAAAAGGCTATTTTCTCTTTTTTCACATATTTTTAACATTCTCTCTACCGACATGCTATACTCAGCGACAAAGAAATCTCAGTCGCTGACATTTTATGCCATAGAGCCGCCCTGCGTCACCTTGAAATACGCAATGTGCATTTGTATTTCGCAGTCGCGGCACCATTAATCGGATGAAAATACTCGCAGCCAATTTGCGCATGTACATACACGCACGTTCGTCGGCGAATGACGTCACTGGTTACACCAACAAACAGAACCCATATTTCGCTAGAAAACATATCTTCCACGGTGCTCACAAGTTGTATTTCAAGCTAACGATAGAATATGATTTTTAGGATGCACAGTATGTCCTCGAAAGTCCATCATCGTTAAAAATGAGGAATCTTCAGCGAATTAAATTTACGTATTTAAACAAGAAAATTTTATTTATCAATTGAAAGCAAAACAATTTTACACTAAGAAAAATGTCTGGTCGAAAGTGGACGAACTAGAAAATTCTGAATATATATCCAATTAGATTCTGATCTCAACTAGAATTCAGTAGATTTAACCAGAAAATTCATTTCCAACTGGAATTTTATTTTTAATAAAGAAAATTATATATAAATGTTATAATAATTTGATGATAAGAGCATCTCTAATTTTTTTAACACGCAATCTTATAAATACTTTCTGAAGATATCAAAGAATCACTTAATATTTTTTTGAACATTAATCAAAAATTAACTCGAGACATGAATGAATGGAAAATCATCTTGTGTCCTAAAGATTAAAAGGATGCAACGTGAAGTATGCCCAAAAAAATAAAATCAATATTGACAATTTCATCTGATATGTTCCTATGCGAAACGGAAAGCGAGAAAAGGCGAGAAGATAAATTGAAAATGTGCGAAGCAATTAGTACACAACAGATAAACGAAGACAATACGCCGGTGCATTTTATGCCACCTCCGCACTGATTTTGCCTCTAATTATAGCGCAAGGCCGACGAAGGATTTTTCATTAAGACTTCGAATCACAGAGGTATTACTAGCACGGTAATATGTACAACAGATGATAAATGCTAACATGGCGTTCGTTTTATTAATATATCAAACAAAGACAATACAATAAAATATGAAATTTTTCGACACGACGTAAAGCGGTGTCTTCAATGGGATTTTAAAGTATAAAACTTAAGCTTTAAGCCTTAAGCCATAAAAAATTGATCAATCATAATCGATTATTCTCCTCATTCGATTATAATTAGTCAATTTCTTGCGGCTTAAGCTTAAGTTTCACGATTTAAAATCTCTCGTGGATGGCTTAAGGCCACATCGGTAACGGAGTGAGATCATGAATGAATCTTAGGTCTTGTAATTATGCCTATATATTTGTCTGTGTTGTGCTTAAGTAATCATTGTATGTATGTTTTCCCTGCAGGAAGCATTCTCATGATCGTGAGAATTCATCATTAATAATTTAGGATTATATCTTAATTTCCATCTTAGGATGTCAACGAAACAAATAATTTATTCTATTGATATTCTAATCTTTAAAACGCTTGTACTATAGTGTCCGTACTTATTTATAATCACGGTTGCCAAAAAAAACTGGAAATCAGAGAAAAGTCAAGGAATTTTCTGAAAATTAAAATTCTTGGCTTTAAAAAAATTTAATATATATACATGGCACACCGTGCAGTTTTGGACTACCAATTTAACAATAAAAAATGCAAGCAGTGTCAGCAACATTAATAATAATTTATATTGATATTAAGTTGATCTCTCAACAAAATATTTAATATTTATATTTATTTTTCCAAATTAGGACAAAAATATTTGTAACAAAAAATTTTTTAACATTCAAAGTCAGGGAAAATCATTTTGGAAATCAAAGAAAAGATTAGAATTTTGAGATGAGGAATTTGTGATAACTTTATATGATATTCTGAAGGAACAAAAACTCATTATAAATACAATAACTCCCATACATCTACGTCAACGGAATAGTAATAGCGTAGATTTTCTTTTAAATTATAAACAGTCTGAAACATTTCTCTTCATCTAAAAAAAATTCATTAGGCGTTCTGTTTCTGATGGAATATACCAGAATAAATATGTTCCTGATGTGAGAGATGTGACTCAAGTGAACGAATATAAAATGCCACTGAAAAACCGCACGTTCCCAAATTATCTTCGTGTCGCCCGTATGCCTCTAGCTTTAAAAAAAAAGTCTGGCGATAGACTTTCCCTGTAGACTGAAATTTTCATGGCTCTCATGTTCTTCAGCCCGAGGGATGTTGACACGTGGCAACAGTATGTGTCCTGGCAAATATCAGGTCTCCTGACAGCTTCTGTCGGAGCAGGTTCCCGACAGATATTCCAAACGCGGAGACCGGACGAAAAAAAAGAGAGAAAAGAAGAAAAAAAAATGCTACCTGATTTATTTTTCCAGCTCTGTCTCCAGTAATCTGGACGCCGTCTATTTCGGTGGAAATATTTTTGGCGCGCGAGATCCACATTACATATCATTTATCTGTCCCTGTCATTTCGGTTTTTAAATCGAAAAGATTTCTTTCTCGACCCGGACTTGTGATTACAAGCAAATGAGATGTGCTATCACGCGTCATCTCGCATCCCAAAGCGTTGACGTCACCGATGAAACGCCGACGTCAGATGATGATATCTGATATCGACGCCGGCAATTATGCGCCTTGAAGCGTTCTGGCGACTGAAAGAACTAACGTTGGATGAATCGGGCATTACCCTTCCGCAATAAGGAGGAACACGCTTGTTGCGCCATTCTTCCGGTTTTACGTCGTGTTCAATTTCCTGCATGCCGGTCGATTTAAAAAGCCAGCGCTTTATCCGCGAGAGGCGCTCGAACATGCGCGGGCATCGAAACGAATCGCCTTTGATCTTTTAAACCGGGATAAACTTAGAAAAGAGTCTCGAAATATTATCCCACGAATCTGAAAAATTGATACGTTTTCTCTGATTTAATTGCATGGAAAAAAAAGCAGGTTTATCTCAAAACTGGAAATCAGAGAAATCTGGGAAATGTTAGGAAAATGAAAAACAAATAAAACAATCAGGGAAATCAAGGAAATATGTTATAGAATTGCAGGATGAGAAATTTATAACAATAATTTTGAAATATCTAAAAATTAAAATAAATAATTAAATTTAATAAAACGCTTAAATGTTAATAGCAGTACTAAAAAAAGTTTTAACATTCTAGCATTCGAAATTTGAACATCCTATATAATTATTTTGATGGTCTGAACAAAATTATTTTAGATCTGTATATACTAAATTTTTAGATATTTTAGCAAAACCATTTTTTTCGCATAAATAAAACGTTTTGCTCTTTTTGGAAAAAAATCGCGAATCAATTTCCGGTGTTATATCAAAGATAGTATAATCGCAGAATTGCGATGATTCTTGCACGCGACGAAGAACTTTGACATGATTGGTTTGTGATTTGGCACGCATTTAGAAAGTTAGATAGATCAATAAAGACTTCGGAAAAGAGAGGGAGAGAGAGAGAGAGAGAGAGAGAGAGAGAGAGAGAGAGAGAA
>NW_012130080.1:4845995-4854675 GCF_000143395.1 Atta cephalotes | reverse complement strand
GAGAGAGAGAGAGAAAGCATACAATGGCGCAGCTCCTCACCAATCATAGATCCATAGCTCATGAAATATAGTATCTAACGTGAGAAGGAAACGGCGGTGTAGTTATAATATTTCGCACTGTGTCGATATAATCGCAATAAATCGCCAAGTTGCGTGCATTATTTCCGACGGATAATTTCCTGATAATATTTATGCGATTTGATCAAGTCTAAGTCTTCTCATATTTCAGAACTCTCACAATCACGAGCTCTTCACGCAATTATTTTCGACTACTACATATCTAATCATATTTTGTTAGTTTTTTTTGTTAATTCCTTGTGATGTTCAAGCGAACAACATGACAATTAATAGAATTTAATTGTAAAATTTTAATATAAATTGCAACAGGCATTATGTGGAAATCGATATTATAATTGCATGAAAAGAAAAATGTTATCAAAATATCTAAAAATTTAAGTAATAAATTCAAAAATAATTTTATTAGAGCATTAAAATAATTACATAAAAAACTCAAACATGATGAACAATATTGCAGAAAATTTTGACAGTCTAACAATCAATTTGAGTGGCCATAATTATTTTGATAATACAACAAAATTTATTTTCATCTCTATTCAGCTAATTTTTTAGACACTTCAACGTAACTGTTCTTTCCGTGTGGTATCATATTTCTTCCATTCATTACAGTTTGTGTCTCAGCGCAAGTTACAACCCTGAAATGTTTTACAGCCCTTCTGCCTTTTATAGTTATTGTTCTAATACTGGTATCCACATTCATGTTGTATACAAATCACCAGATCCAAATCAAATAACTACTTGTTTATCTCTTCTGCTTGACCTGTTTCCGCATAATGTATGATAACGTTATATTCATAGTTAATTTTAATTTAAATAAAACTCTATAAAATTTGAGTGATTAGATACAAAAAAAGAAGTACTTGATAAAAAAATTAAAAAATCCATAATCATTCAATTAGCATATATTTTTTATTTTATTTTGAGAAATATAGATGGGAATCTGATGGATTTTCAAGAGATTACGTAGAAATTTAGACTCAAATTAACAAAGCATCTATTTTTATATAAATTTTATATCCTCTAATTTTATTCCGATTTTACATTGAATTCATGTTAAATAAAATGAGTAAAAATTTTGGATGTTAATTGTGTCTTTTTTCAAATTACTCAAGCTCGAAAATAGCGCATAAGAATATGTCTACATCTACGATTTCTTGTTATAAAATTTTAACGAGCATACATATCGCGTTTATTCTCGCCAGATCGCTAGACATATACTTCAAGATGAATAAAGAATAGGGATGTTTCGATCCAAAAGATCGACCTTCCCAAATGACATTAGTAATTTTAAACTGATCTATTTTGCGAAAAATTGATTTTTCTAACTAAAAGAGGCTGTTTTAAATCAATCTCTTTATAAATTTCTTTTTTTTTAACAAAGAGGATTATTTCGAAGCATTATTTTTACAAAAAATCGATTTTTAGTGAATCTGGAAATCGCACATCCCTAATAAAGAGTAAGACATACCAAGCAACAGGAGTTTAATGTCCTTGGCCGCCTGGATACCATCCTCCTTGAGATTTTTTTCGATCTGCTTGCTGCGAGCCAGAGCGGCTCGCTCTTCCGCGGACATGGCACAGCCCATCTTGCTACACGTTGCCTTTACAAATGCCACCCTCACGCTCTTCCTCTCTCACCAGCAGCTGCTAAACAGCGCGGCCAGATAACGGCCCCGTCGCCACGAAGAGGGTGAAACGACCTCCGGGCGGAACTTCTCCTCCACCACCACCACCTCTCTACCTCTTTAATTCCGTTCTCCTCGTCGCACTTGGCACTTTCCGCGGCAGCGACTGTCGCCGTCGTCACCACAGCAGCCGATACCAGCACCGCCACCACAACCACCGTAAATACTTTCGCCACCGATACCACTAACACCACTATCGTCACTGGCACTGCCTCCTTCACCGGGTTCACCGTCTCCTCCGCCGCCGCCTCCTCCTCCTCCTCCGCCACCACCACCGCCGTCCTCCTCCTCGTCCTCGTCTTCGTCGTCTTCGTCTTCGTAGTCACCGATGGCAACCTTACTGGCAGCAACCGGCACCGAGTGGTCCTCTAACTACCTGGGCGACCGCAGCCACCCGTACGCGACTCTAACGACCGCCACACTTGCGTCGATTTAACCGCGCGATTCAGCAGCGCCTGCAAGCAGAAAGGAAATAATCAGATAAATCTTGTAATCCTGCCTAAGAATCTTAAGATGTTATAAAACTTGTCGATTGCTCAACAAATGTAACAATCTATCACTTGTATAAGTAACGTGTGCTGTGGTGTAAATTTATATGAACTTTCTAAAAGCGGTATAATCAATCAAAAATCACCCCTAAATGCCAGACTTTCATTTTTCTAGAAGGTCTGTTCGCGTTGCTTGAAGTCCTCACAAATTTTTGCATTTAAAATGAGATAAATATATATTTGGACATTGAAGAGAGAGAAAACAAATATGCTGAATACAAAGAATGTAAGCAATGCAAACAGACTTAAGATTGTTATATGTCAGTTGAATTTAAGGATAAAAGGCATTATTTATTACTGCGCATCTTCGAAAATACAATACCTTGTCTAATTCCGCCTTTATCTAAGCTTTAAGCTATGAGAAATCAATCAATCATAATCGATTATTCTTATCATATTCTACTGTGATCCTTTAATTTCTTTCGACTTAAAACTTAACTTAGGTAATGGCGTATTGTAGAAATTCCAATCGATATATAATAAACTTTTAAGTAATTTGCTTTGATATTAAAAAAATTAAATTTTCCAATTAAATTTTGCAAACATATTTTCTGGTTATCGAATCAAATCAGATCGGAAAAATAACAAATAGATAAGGAAAGAGACAATACGGTCGAGGTTACATTTTGGTATCGTAATAATTTTTATATGTAAAAATTTATACATGTAAATAATATTTTTATGTTATGTTTAAATATATTTTTTTAGTTATGTGAACTGTATGTCTCTTATTCTCAAACTTGAAATGCAATAATCATAAACTGAAGCTGAAATAATAATATCAAAATTAAATTGGTCATCGATCAATTTAATAATGAAAAATGGATCAGTATATTATTACTGATTTCAATGCTATAATACACTTATAATTGATATAATTATCAGCAAATATATTTATTGTTTTTTTTAATAAAAACATATTGATTCACTTTTAGAGATTATAATTTCTGCAGATTGAAATGCAGTTTAATCTGCAGAGAATCATAACCTCTAAAAATGAGTATATTATTACTGAATCAGTATATTATTACTGAAAAATAATAAGTATTCTACATTTATAACTGATGATTACATCAGTTATAAATGTAGCATTGAAGTCGCTGATTCACCTTTAGAGAATACATACATAAAAATATTATTAAGCATCGAGAACTTCGATCGTATTGGCTTTTTCCTTAGTAATTTGATTTATTTATATAGTCTGGTTAACTTATTATTGGAAAAATAACAATTGATTCCACATTGCATGTTGTTACATGCAACTTATTAAACGAGTAATCAGTTATAAAACTTAGTCTTGGGATTAGATTATAGATATCGATACTAAGCCTTTTTTTTGGCTGAACTTTTGCACCAGTTTATCTTTCTTTCCCTTTTTTCCTCCTGGAGAGCAAAAGTTCAGCCAAAAAGAACAGGTTTATTGTTTAGCCAATCCTCACTTCACTGAACGAATAATGCCTAGAGATACGAAGAAGAGATGAACAACACTCGTTTTCGCTTTTGTAGCGACAAGTATTCCTACAATCGCGACTTGGCAGATCGCCTGTGTTTGATATGCTAAAAGGTTCTCAACCAATCGCCGCTGATAACGTCGTTTGTTCATCGTATCTCGTTATTATTCCTCAGCGCGAGCCGGGTAATAATTTTATTAGGCTGGCGTATCGTAATCGCTCGATGCAATTTAAGACCTTGTCTTTGAGTATGAATCTGATCTAATGTCATTAGCCATAGTGAATGAAAGATTGAATTTCGCAATAATAAAAGAGAAAATGAATCAATAAAAATATATCCAATAAATAAATTTTGGATCGTCAACGTTTTTATATTGTTAAGTAAAACGTCTTGCAGTTAACTCAAGATGATAAAAGAAGATCTAAAAATATAACATAATTGACGAATTCCAGAGAAAAATGCTATTTCATGTAATTTTATTCAGCTTGTAAATAATTAATGGAATAATTTGATTAGACGTGATAGTAGACTAAGTTTATGTTCAGTCAGCCTAGTTTAGCGCAACTTACAAAAGAATGTTGTTGTGTGGAAATGACGAATTATAATAAAATAGAAATCAAATTGTAGGCCTTAACAAGTTATTTAAGAAAACTCAATCTAAGTTTTCTCTCCTAGTTACTAAAAACAAATCTAACTTAACCGAAGTGAAAAGATAGCAATGTTAAATTAGATTCTCGATTTAACTATAATTAGATTCCAGCGATCGCTTGGCAGTTTAATAAAAATTTCTCTCTTACTTTAATTTTTAATAATAAAGATGATTTAAATTAAATTTTCGGACATCAAAATCATCTTTGAAAATCTTAATCTTAAAAATAAAATATACACGTCAATAAATACTAATAATAATAAATTGAAATTATAAATTTCTTTTTGTGTGCACGCGCAAATATTTCGATAACGTCGGAGACATTAAAATATCGATGACAGTAATCGTGCAAAGTATAACAAAAGTTCAAATTGCTATAAAACTGCAGCACTATTGCACGTTTGAAAAACAATGCAATCTAATGTTCTATCAGTATAGAAACTTTAATCTCTTTAACTTATTTTTCAACTTTTTCTATGTAGTTCTAAGAGTTAGAAAAAAAATATGAAGAGTAAATTAATTCGAGATTAAAATTAATCTTCTTTGGAAGAAATAAGCCTAAGAAATTATTTCATCGCCGTCGCAATCTAGATGTATAAATTCACTAATTATAAGATCGATATCTACTTTTCGTTTGGAAATATATACTTATCTTAAAAGTATCATATCTCTACAAACAATTCTAATGATAATTCTAATAAAAATTTATTTTTTGCCGGCTCCAGGGCGCTTAGTATGTATATCGAAGCTCGTCGTATATCGAAATCGTTCCGTTTGCAACAGCTGAATTTTTAATTAGTGGGAAATCCAGTCGCGAACTGGGAATGTCCATGGTTTATTCGTTTGTCGGATTGCACGTACACATCTTCGTAAGCACGGCATTACGTGGAAACACACCGGCGTATACGATCAATAAAATGCAACGACCTGATATAATGGAAGCGATACGCGTCGCGCTTCATAAAATACCATCGCATAGTCAGGCTAAAATATGTTAAGGAGACGTAATGCGCGAAAAAAAAGTCGGGCGAAAGTCGGCGAATTGTAGTCCCTTCGATTTATCGAGCTTCTCATCGATGAGTTTATCTCTCGGTCCTCTCCTTCATTCGCACTTATATATAGAAAGACACTTATTGTACGCAAGTAATAATTACTTGTTTGAAGTACTTGTTTAAAAAATTCGTATATCCGCAAATTCTATTATAAGTTCATCATAAGCATCAAATTTATTCTAAATATATTTTGAATTCTAGTAAATTTAATACATCTCAGTTAGATTATTAAATTAAAACAAATTTGATTTGCTATTATATATAAAGTTACTTCTTCGATTAATTTTATAATACTCTTTAAAAGAAAAATAAATTCTTGTTTTGAGTACATAATAATGAGTTCTGAAATTTATAATAAGTATATTTTAAGATTATTATAAAAAAATATTCTTTATTGAAGTAACCGTTTCTTAAAGGAAAAAAATAAATTGATGATCACTTTTCTTAACAGTAAAATGATATTTTTCTGTGTGTACCTCTCTTCTCCTCAAAAATAATTAATTAATGTGCAACACGGAAAGGAATATCTTATAATATTCGAGATGAGTTTATTTTATCCAAATAGGTGTCATTTGTTACTCTCTAAATCTGAATCAGTGGATAATCACTGATATTAAGTATGTCACTTGTAATCAGTGAATTAAATGTGAGATCCCTAACTTAGCTAATCTTTTTTGTGATGTAACTAACCTTGTTTTAGTGCTTAAATTCAATGAATGGTATTGGAAAATTGAAATTAACGTACAAATATCAATATTTTAGTTATATATAATGCTCAAATATTCTTCCTTTTTTAATTGAACTTCACTGATTATCCAAGTATGCCACTGGATAATTAGTGATTATTCACTGATTCAGATTTAGAGAGTATGAATATATTTTCTTTTGCACAAGATATGCTGATCATTATTTAATCTAAAAGATTGCTTAATTCAGGAGAATTAATTACGCAGTAAATTTCATTTTCACACAGAATATTTTGATTCTTTATCGCTCACATGACTTTTTTCGCGGCGTGTGAGAAATAGCGCGCAGTAATTTTATGCGGCAGGAGAGAAAGAATCCGAATCCTTTCTCTCAAGCAACTGCATAAGTCATTTAATGCATACTTGAATATCTGAACATATTTCACATTTCTTTTTCATATAATTTCAGAGAATATTTAACAACTCTAATGCCGTAATGTGTGTCTAAATTGAAGATATCATAAAATTGAATCTTTTAATAATTAATCTATATATTATAGAAAGATATCCAATTTATAATTTATTATTTACATTATAAAACCGTGCTTAATTATACTGTTTTTCAAATAATAGCTAATATTGGATCTCCGATTGTATCAATTATCAGAAAATAAAAGCAGGATATTATATTTATTATTATTATAAATTTTGAAAATGTCTCTAATGACTTTTATAAAGTAAATGAAATTTTTCTGATAATTTTGCCACGGTTATTTTCGATATCCGAACGATTTAAATGCAGTAACGATACGACGTGAAAACCTTTTATTGATTATGGTCACGCGATGGATATTCCAAATTGTATCTGAAATTTAAAACTAATAAAAGAATACTTAATCTCGCGTCAGGTACGTCAAAAAAAAGATTAAAATACAAATGTACAAGAATTATTGTTGTCGAGACTTTATCGAGAAATTACATTTCCTTTTTATATTTCGGAGACTAGAAATATCCCTCCTCCGTGACTTTAACGAAAACATTGACCCACGTGTATCAAGCATATTGCAATTTTATCGCGTGTCATGAACGACGCTCGTTAGTACATTTTGCGTAGCGCGAGAAGACCTAATTGAGATTGCATAAAACAAAAATTATTTATGCCTATTTCTAACAATGTAGTTTAATTTTAATGTTGGTTCAACTAACTCTTACTTTTTTCTAATTTTTAAAAATGCCCGTTTTTAACTTAGATTAACTTTAATCTTGATTTAACTTAATTTTTATCTCTTTCTAGTTCCAAGAATGAAAGAAAAGAATAAAGAATAAATTTAATTGAGATTAATCTTGGTTAGAAACGAGCACTAATCGTTTTTTTCTATGAACATTAGTCGTTTTTTTTTTACTCTGTTCTTATCGCTATTTTTCGTGGAAGAAAATACGATAGTCAATCGTAAATAAGAGATAAATAATATAATAATTAAGACAGCAATATATTTGAATCTTTAAAAAGCACAAAAATTATCCTTGAAAAGTCATAATTACTCCCTTAAGTGATCTGGAGATCTAATCGAGTCATCTGAGCAAATGACGGATCGATTTCTAGGACTGTCCCCTTTAAGATACGAACATCAAATAATACTAAACAAATCAAACTAAATAATTTCTTTAAATCTTTATTAAGCTATTATTATACATTAAACTATCTTATACCCGTTTCTACAATATAGATTAACTTTAATTTCGATTTGATTCACTCGTCACTTTTTTCTAATTCTTAAAACTGAAAAAAGGTAAAGAATTAGCATAAACCGGGATTATAAAATTGCATTGAGATAGAAACAGGCATTAGAATAAGTTTTTCGAAATGCATCGATACAGACTTGTAAATACAAATGTACATCGTGCAATCGTATAATTAGAATCGCCATTGTACACATCTACTGCCCTGAGCATTTAATCTTTGCGACAAAAACACGAGAAAAAAAATTAAACGTATAAAAAGATTATATATGACTCGATTAACTCTCCAACTATTATCCTTCCTTATCGAACTCTTATCGTAAAACAAGTACATTTTACATTTTCGGCAGGAACCTTATAGATATATATATATATTTTTTTTTCAATTTCCAACCCCTATATTTCCGGAACAGAATCGTAGTAGTTAACGGGGATGTGAATCGAGCGTTAGTGCAGCAGAGTCGCGCGAAGGAACCAACCCTCGCCCTCTCCCTCTTTCTCTTTCAACCTCTCGTTCCCTTTTTTCTCTCCCTCTCTCGAAGCAGCTCGCCAGGGGTAGCTCTCGACGGTGTCACCGCGAGCGCACGCACAAAACGGGTGCTCTCCCCGCCGATCCGTCGATACGAATCGAACGCGTACATATACGCACCTCCTTTCGCGTATCCTGGAGTGACGTCGGGATTCTCTCTCTCTCTCTCTTCTTCTCTCCAGATCACTGACACTCTCGATTTCTCTCTCTCTCTCTCTCTCTCTCTCTCTCTCTCTCTCTCTCTCTCTCTCTCTCTCTCTC
>NW_012130080.1:4841627-4845626 GCF_000143395.1 Atta cephalotes | reverse complement strand
ATCGATCCTGAGACCGGCCAGCCCCCGACACTCCTCGTCTCATCACCTCCGAGACGACCGGCAATCATTCGACCTCTGACCTCTACACTTTGAAAACATCATCTTGGCGACATCTAACAGCGCGTGGCGTCGCGACGCCGCGCGACGCTTATATCATCTTAAATACAGTTTTAAGATATCATAAATCAATTGAAAGACTGTATTAGCATCTAAGACACTTAAAATAAAAACGGATTATGAATACCGCCATAAATTTTATATTTAAGGCCAATATTCACATCGTCAGTTTTTATATTTAAAACCATCTTAAATACAATCTTAAGATTATATCACGAACCAATCAGAGAATCAGATTAGCTTAAGACATTACTTAAATCTTGAAATAAGAATGAGTAAATCATCTTAAGAATTTTAAGATTAAATCATGAATCAATTAAAAGCTGGTATTCATAATTACAGTTCTTATTTTAAGATCGTCTTAAGTTCTTGAGTAAGTCGAGTGTCTTAAAATGCTAATATCATCCTCTGATTGGCTTATAGCATCTTAAGTCTGTATATTTAAGATATATAATAGTCTCAAATATAATAAGAATTTGAATATCGACTATGCGCTTTATGCTTTTATTCATTTTTATTATTAGACTAACACGAGAGATTTATTTTAAATTAAGTTGGAAGTAATATTTCAACAATATTGAAATGAAATTATTACAATTAGATTTCAATATTCTTCTCTCTGAGGAGAAATTTTTTTTAATCCTTGATAGGATGATTTTCTGATCTTTTACTACACACGATAGTTGTTCTCATATCCCAGATTGATTTTTCATCACTTTGACAAATATATAAAAATTATTAAGTAATTTCTGCATATACTTTAACATCTTTAAAAAATATTTATAAGGCTATGTATTTAAAAAATGTGTATTATAATTAATTACTTCTTTAAAAAAAAAATGCAACATGAATGACCCAATTGTATGTACTAAATGTTTTAATTCTCTTTACTTAGAAGACTTTGGTCTTTTAATTTTATTTAATACTTAATGGAAAAACAACTTTATTTTTATCGTTCTAATACTTAATATATCTACATTTTATCATGCAATATAGTGTCTTATCATCACGCATTGCTACCTTTAGTTTTGACAGAAAATTGGATTGAATAATTAGCTAAATATTAGGTGTAGTAAAAAGAAATCCATTATTTTTCCATTCAATTTCAAAATAATGGATTTCTTTTTACTACACCTAATATACGATTTATCTTCAGAAATGATCGACATGATGAATTGCTAAAGAGTCTCGGGCAACACGAGAGGAAATGTCATACGGAGAAAATTTACATTCTTTCATAAAACACTTTAAAATTTATACTCCGGATACACAATCATTTTGTTTTATTGCTAATAACTCGACGAAATGTTTTACAAAATTGCTCCTACAAAGATAAAGAAATTGTCAGACTTACCTTAACACATTATAATTTACGCGTCGCGAGGACGATTGGTCATCACCCTCGAGTTTATATCGCGACATTAGAGTAAGAATAACATATCCTAAGATCATCTCAACTCGAATAACGCACGCAATGATTTATGCATTCTCGCACAAGAAATGGATATACACTCAGACAAGATGCAATGTCTAGAAGATATCTTTACGGTGTCTTTTACATATCTTTTTGACAAGTATGTCTCAAAAGACGTCTGTGATATCTTTACATGTCTTTTAGACACGCGTATTATCTGGGACAGCTTGTTTTATTATCGGACAATGACTGTATAACGAAATCGCTCTGACAGCGTCAATAGTATTTAATAATCGCTTGAAATTGAAAATGCTTACACACAATAAAATCGTACGACATTTGGCGGATTTCCCATCCTCTATTCTCCCGACCGGAATCGCTAATGAATCCATTTATTTTTACCTTAATTCAATTGCACATCTTAATTCAAAGCAGGGACCAGACGCGGTCAAAATTGCACTGAGTTTTATTCACCGGCTGTCTGCCGAACGCAGCCAACCTAATTCGCGACTCATTATTTCATTTATATCCGTTTCTACCAGTATAGTTTAATTTTAATCTTGGTTTAACTGACTCTTTATCTTTTTCTTATTTTAAAAATTAAAAAAGAATGAAGAGTAAGTTGAACTGAGATTAAAATTAATCTACATTGAAGAAACGAGCATTAATCAGCCTAATTAACATTCCTTATTATTTCGTTTAAACGAAAAAGAGACGCGAATTTGGCAATTAAATCTCTTAGTAGATCATGAAAAATCGCGAATTAAGCTCAGCTACGATCGCAAATCACGACGGAATCGCGACTCGTCGAAATTATATACCAACTTCGATATCTTCGTTTAAAAGATCGCTCCATGCCGTCACTCCGCTCAAGCCGCTCGCGTGTGTTTTATTATTTATTTACATGATACGTTGGTATATTACACTCTGACTTTCTCTTGAAATGTCAGAACAACGGCCTGCCGCCGTAATTAAAATCGAAAGCTCATAAGGATAGTCAAGGGTAGTGTGCGCCGCGATTCGTTTCACCCTACGAGGCGAGAATTCCTTCTCGAAAACCTCGCGGGAAATGATAAATCGCTAGACTTAATCAGTGAGACAGAAAGAAAAGAAATCCAGTCAGTAAGTCTGTCAAAAATAAATTTTGTCAAACGCTTGTTGCGATTTTGTCGGCAAAGACATTAAAAGTGCAAATTCTGTTATATTCAATAATGTCAGCAAATTGATGATAAATATTACAAAATCTGCTGACATAACACGAGAATTGCTTGTTGAAAAACTATGCAAAGCTTATTGACAGCAAATTGACGGCAAGAACCGATCAAAGCTTTGCTCAGTTTTTAGTTATAAAACAAATAAAAATTATAAAAATAGCGCTTCTATTGTTAAAATACGTTCCAACCTATTGTTAAAATACATTCCAACCTACTTAGAGCTTAGAAATAATTTACCGGCCGACGTCATTGAGTTTCCTTCTAAAACTGAATTCAAGTTACTTTAAATCTCGTACATGAGACTACAATTACATTGTCATATAAAAAAATTTGCTATTTAGTTATGTACGCAGGCTTTACTAACAAAATATGAATTTGCTGATTGAATTTGTCATCAACTCTGACAAGGAAACTTGCTATATTGTAAAAGTGATCAAAAAATGATCAAATATGTTCCAGCCCAAGTCGGGTACAGAATTTATAGGATTAAAGACTTTGTAGGATCCCAAAATTTGACCATCTAGAATACCTATTTCAAATGTGATCTTTCAATTGTTAACATTAGTTTTTTTTTATTTTTGCAATGCAGCACGTTTCCCCACGAGCGAGTTTGATGCCAATTTGGCGACAATTTGCTATTAATGTGCTTACTGGGAAGAAACGTGTATAACAGCTTTGATCGTCATTACGCTGTATTTTCAGAATATCGCGTCGCTCTTATCATCTACGCTCCATAGAGAGTTCGCTCATCCTCTCGTTTTCCTCTCGACTCATTATTACAAAGTATATTGCTAAAAACACGTTAACAGTATGAACTTTCGATTTGGTTTCGTTTTTATTCGTGATACAGAGTGTTTCATCGGCAAGCGCGGAAATCCCGCTCCCGAATCACCCCGCTCCCGAATCACCCCACTCCTAACAAGGAGAATTTACAGCGACGATAAGATGTTTTAAAATGTTTCTTTTTTTCTTTCTTCACACACATGTATTGTAACATGTCACGATGTCTCATTACACACGCCACGCAGCTCGTTTGATATACAACTACGTCGTACACGTATAAAAATAACGCTTCTATTGTTAAAATACGTTTCAACATACTGAGAGTTTAGAAATAACTAATTCGATGGCCGTCGCCACTGCGTTCGCCCGTCTCCCTCAAAACTGGATTCAAGTTACTTCAAATCTCGTACATGAGACATGAGACTACAATTACATTGTCATATAAAAAAAAGAACGTATATATATATATAT
>NW_012130080.1:4816554-4833062 GCF_000143395.1 Atta cephalotes | reverse complement strand
TTAAGTACGACATATATAGTATATATAGTATGTGTGTATATATATATATATATATATATATATATATATTACAATGTTTCTTTATTACCTAAAATATATGCACTTTGAAAATATCATCAAAAGACTTAGAAAGACAGGCAAGGGGCAAAACGACAATCGGGAACTAATGATTGGAGGGATGACGAAAGTATCCAGGGACAAGGACGTCGGCGATCCTACTGAACAGGTCTTGATGAATAATTCGATACAAATGAGCAGGTTCGTCGTCAAATATATCACCAGTCGTATAACAAAATGAATGCTTTAACAAATTGAAATAACAACGATGATCAGTCCCAAAATTAATTTTCGATCAGCTTGTACAATAGGTTTTAGGTGAATTTACACGAAGATCCTGACGGGATAATCGCGATAACAACAACATGTGCGACAAAAACAAAATGACTTATAAACCATCTTGGCCAAATCATTGCTGTATTCGCACATATTCATATTATAGCTCTATCTATAGTACATAAAACAATAACACTAAAAATTATTTAATTCGAGTAATTCTATTTTAATTAATATGATTTTTTTGTATATATAGTAAATTATTGTATTTAAACGCACGCTTACGCCTAGCTGCATATGATTTTCTTATTTGTGATTCTTTCTTTTTTTCTTTAATAATATATATAATATAATAATATACTATGTCGCATATAAAAAACAATTACTTAATATAGAGTACAAGATCGTTTCTTAGTTAAGTTTACAGATTTTTTGTTTTTCGCAACTATTTATATAAACGTAAGACGTCATCCATTTCTAAAATGAACATGCTTCCGCCGCTCCCAGAATTGCGAAAATCAAGATACAAAGAGCAATCTTCGCGCCGACTCGTCAAAATAATATCAAGGAAGAAAGATATTTTCTTTCGTTAAGGGTGCGTTATGTGAAAATTAAGTAGAATCATTAACATCTGCGAAAAATTAGTTCGGTTCGTGCAATGAATTTTCTTTTTTCTTTTTCTTTTTTTTCCGAAGCGAACAGAGCGCAATGTATAACAGTACGTCATTTATAACTCCTCCCTTCCATCAGCAAAAATTTTGGTTACATCTAATCAAATTTGGATGTTTGATTGATTTTCTGTTGTTGAATACACTTGATACAACTCGCGCTTAAATGCAAATGAATTTGATTACACGTTATCCTCCAATGTGACGCATTCTACACGATCTAACGCGAGAATCTCGACGGTATGACGATACGAACGATAGTCTCATAGAAGCATCACCTTTGCATGAAATGATTTTTGCTTCCAACAGTTATTTTCCTATCGTGTCGTCACATTGCACAATGCTTGCGGCTAACTAACGATGCGCGAGTTATCGTGATTTAGATAACTATGAAACATTCGTTCTGACACCATTGCGCGTAACATCCAGATAACGTCGCAATTTAACATCTGAGTAGATCGCAAATAAAGATAAACTGACGTCGGATACAAAAACAAAAGAAAGTAAAAAGGGGGAGAAAAAAGTAAAGGGATACAGAAAATCATATAAATAATCACAACAATGTCAAAAATATGGTGACATGGTCGACCACGGTACATGTGCGATCGGTCACCGGGAACGGGGGATCACCCATCATGAACTGCCGCTTCTCGTTCTTGGTCGGCGTGGTAGTTATCCAAAGTGACCGTCCACCCAATTTAAGCTAAAAATTCATGAGGTGTCATTTTGGCTGGCAGGTCTGAGCGTTCACCTTGTATGTTCGTGTCTGTGGTGTGAGATCGAGCCAAGGCACCGATGAATCCGGCTGCTCTAGCTGAAGAGGCACGCGACATCGCGATGTTGCTGCGTTAACAGAACAATCTGCTCCACGTTCCGCCTCTGCATCCTACAAGATTCCTTCTCTCAGTGTTTATTGCGACCGGGAAAATCCGCATGCATATCAGAGATACGAAAGACATAATGCAATACTATAATAAAGATGGAGCCGCCGCGCCCGAAATCGAAACGATTTTCAAACTAGTGCACAGAGCACTTCCTACCTTAATTTTTCTTTGTATGGAGTTTCCATACCTAGATAAAAAGGAAAATCCGCGTTATTTACCTAGAAGAGAGTTCATTTCTTAAACATTTTATTCACTATACAGAAAAGAGTTTCTTTTACACTTCTTAAATATTTTATTTTATATAAAATTCATTTCAGAAGATTATTCACGACATATTTTTATTTTTTTATACTCAAGCTAAGTCTCATTAACGCGTCGAGAAATTTGTGTTACTTTTCCTCTTCTTTAGATAAACCGACTATCGTTGTCAACTACTCGTATATTTCACTCTCGACAAAAATAAATATACAAGCGTGTACTTCTCGGTGAGCCAATCCGGGTGATTTCGCGATTCTTGTTCGCGTAAATACAAACGAATATTACTCACCATACTCGCACTTGTAGAAGAAGCGGACGTAGCAGCAGAGGTAGGCACCGTCAATATTGGATAATATTATCTACAAATGCAAATCCGCAGGCCCCTAAGCCATTCATCGACATCACGCGAACAAGCTCCCTAGCATGAGATGCTGCGACTTCTAATGGCGGATGACGGGATAAATTAATAGACTCTGTTGAGCATAACAATCGTAACATTAGATTGACAATCACATTTGTCAATTACATTAACAAATCAGAATTCCAAAATGATTAATTTTCTAGTTGCTCGAATTCCATTGCTCGTAATTGTAAACAATAAAATAGAATTTAAATTTGATGTAACAATTATATAAATAAATAATAAGATAAAATCATCAATTAATGATAACAAACTTATGAGCAATCTATTTTATTCCTTCACGCAAAGCACTTTGACTCCATTATTAAACATGTTATTATGTTATTTTACATGATTGGTTTCTTACCAAGAATAGCAGAATTCAATCTCGCGCAGACTGTTTCTCTTTCCTGAGGATTCAGTTGCCAACCAACCGGTGAATTCCACGGATTGGAATATGCTAACAGACTGAAAGCGTCCTGCAACATTTTTTTATTGCTTTCATTCTTTCCGAACTGCTGTCTCAGGTTCACCGACTGTGTATACAATTGTTTGCCGAATTCCAACATTTTCTCAATCGCTTGCTTGTTACCACCGCACAACTGCTTCTTGTTACTTTTGCTACATGTCACAGTATCAGCGATGTTACTGCTTTGCTGTTGACTCTGATTGGCACTATTATCGATTTCTGCAAACAATAATGAACAATTATAAGTGAAACAATGTTTATCCGTCCTAAATACTACAATCTACTCGACATTCTAAACATAACTCGACAATATATATAGGATATATATTAGACAGTTGATAAAGAACATTTATATAATTGAACAATTTATATAGGACATTAATAATTTATGAAAAATCATAATTACGCACATCTATTCGACAATCATTACATCTATCATTTTACTTTATTATTCCGCTCGTTAGTTCCATTTATTTGTTATATAATAAATTAATTCCTAATATGATCGATTTAAACACTTTATCTAAAAAATGATTCGCGATATCAAATATATTGAGATCTCACCCATATCTACATCCTCCCCATTTTGACACTTGTACCCATTCGAGTCCAGATTACCATTCTGATACCCGTTACTATTCTTGATACCATTTACACCAGTGACGCTGCTCTCCTCCATGTCTACATCATCTTCTATCTGACCGTTGACGAACTGTGGGCTGGTGCCGTTTATCGTATTATTGATATTCATCTCTTCCACAGTACCAGTCGGATTTGCGGACTTCACGTACGCTTTGGTCGATTGTATCACACTGGTCTGATTAGGGTTGCCATTCTGACAGACATCCGAATCGTTGCCGTTTACCATTTCTACGAACTGACGGCACTTGAGTGCGAATAACAGGTTCGGGTCTCGATCAAGAAGACCGGGGTATAACCGATTGGTCACGTCTATCGCTTCGCCAATGCGACCAGATTGTATCAGCTTTATAACCCCTATGGATCAGTGAATCACAATGTAAAGATAAAGTATAAATTTAATAACTGGACAAACAGAATTGTCACTTCCTCAAATTTTAAAGTGCAATTTAGATAAATTGTATATTTGTAACTTTTTTAACATTTATTTATTATTTTCTCTTCCAGATTTTCTTTTCGGAGGAGTGACAATTCCGAATGAGCGAGATTGTAATACCTACTCTGTCGATTTTTGATAGAGGTATAATCCTCCTCGAACACCTGACCCGTGCTGCTGGCGAATGCCTCGGCGCTGTCGAGATACCCATGATGGACGAGATACGTACACACCATTCTGTCGAATTCGTACAGAGCTTCGTTAACTCTCGAGAGATATCGCGAACATTGGTCCGTGGCGACTTTTTCCCGCTAACTTCCTCGATTTATCCGCGCAAGCATTTGGGAAGAACTCTCGCAAATCAAGGAGGATCTTAACGGACAACAATGACAAACGAAGGAGGAGCAAAAGCAACCACGAAGGGAGTGGAATCACGCACCCTGTCCCCGTCTCGTTTTCTGGTCGTATATGTACCTGTGAAGAGTCGTCTGCCACTGCCCCTGGCCATGGTCTGGCATGGGATAGTTTATGATCTGTAATCTCGTCCGTACGCGCAGTTCGTTGATCATGTCCCCGATGTCGAAAACAAACGGCAATTGTCCAAAGTTTGCATCCACCACCTCGCCCGGAGTCTGCAGACCGACCGTCGGAAAGAGATTGGGCTGTGAAAGTGAATTTTTAATAGAATTTCGCTTCATCATAATACACGAATAATACGTAATAAATAAATCTCGGCACTTTAGCAATATTAAAGTAAGTTAGTCCTAATCAATTCTTGAATCCAGTGGACTCAGATATTTTTTTCAATTACGTTGTGAAAAATTGTTCTTAACAAATGTTTTTTTACAACCTTATATAATTTTAAATTACATAGTCTTATTTCTCGGATTTTGATTTTCAATGTAACAATAATTGTTCAATTAATTTTAAGCAAAGATACATTAATTTAAAATACACTACATCCGCGAACATCAGTTAGGAAATTTCAAAGCAAATACGATTAGAATTAAAAATCTATATTTTTTATTATGAAATATAATTTGTTATGCATATTTGTGAAATTTATCAAATAATTTAATGATAAATAGTACATAAGTAAGTTTTCTTTCTATGAATAAAAAATATAAAAAGAGAAGAAGATTGATGCATTATATATAATTAAATTTATAAGAAATGAAAGGTCCAAAGATAAATTGCCTCTGTTCCTATGAGATTTGAGACCTTTGATTCCTCCTACTCTGGGTTTCTTTTATATTTGTCCTTTTCAAGAAAATTATTTTTTTTATATTATTAATACGGTGAGTGGCTTACAGGAAGGTCCGTGAAGGCGATGCCCAAATGATGGCCATTCTTTGTGTAGAAGGCGGTGTTGTCAACGAGATTTACACCGCAACCGATCACGTCGCCGGTGGTGAAAGTCGGTCCGTAGGGTTGTCCAGTACCACTTGAGCAGAAACTGTGTCCGTCGTCACCGTGGTAACCATATGAATGTTTATCCCAACCAGGAAGTCTATTTACATTGACGCCGGAGGCTGAGAGGCCGATGCCCATGTAACCATCGCGTCCCTTGCTTACAATCTTCACCTCGAAGTAATACAGGCCGCAGGCGGCCGGTATCGGGTACGTTGTGCGAACACTGGCAGCATCTTTGTGGGTTTTGCCGTAACCTGAGAAAACAACACGGCCCCGACTCTCTTTAAAGGAATCGGTGAGTCCGACGATATAGGTATTCCGTATTGCATGAAAATTTAGATTGCAAAATGAAACATGTTAAAAATAAAGAAAGACAGAAGAAGAGACAGAGAGAGAGAGAGAAGCGAGAAAAAGATGCAATCATGAGTGGGATGTATATCTGCGGTTTGAGATTAAAATCAAGGTCGTCATGCAACTCGAGAGATGCAAGGACGAATATCACATGCGCTCATATATATCTTCCTACCTACTCCTCTAGCACTTTATAGAATAATATGTATTATCAAAATATGTTAAAATTAGAGTTGGGTAGTAACTAGTTAAAAGTTAAAAAACGTTAAAGTTAAAAAAAAGTTAAAAGTTAATAAAAAACTTTTAAACTTAACTTAGTTTTAAATTTTAAATTTTAAATTTAAGTTACTTTTAAACATTAACTTTACTTTTTTTAAGTTAAAAATTTTTTATCTCTTAAATATCTTAGAAAAATAATAAGATATAAGACTAAGGACGTATATTCGTAATTTGTTCATATTTTAAGACAATCTTAAATAATTTCTTCTAAGACCATCTTTAAGACCATTTTAAGTAATTTCTTAAAATGCTAATATGGCTAATGCCTCTGATTGGTTTATGCGGTTATGCCATAAACTTTAGTCCGGATCTACAATAGGTGTTTAAGCCGTAAGTCATAAGAAAATTGACCAATTACAGTCAAATATTTTTCTCGCATTCGATTGTAATTGGTCAATTTCTTATGGCTTAAGATTTATTAAAAAGTAAATCATTGATTTTGTATCTTCTTCATGCTTCATCTTCTTCGTGCTAACTGTTTTTTTTAAGTTATATAACTTATATCATTATGTGTTATATACTTATATCGCATATGAATAAAAAAATTAAAAATTTAATTTACTTAATAATCTATATTGTAGTTATTTAATCTCATTTTAAGAAAAATTAAGATATTACGATTTAAAAAATAATTTTTTTCATAATTAATTTTTTTTTTAACTTAAGTTGAATTAACTTAATTCAATATTGACTTAACTTACGTTAAGTTTTTATTCCTTCAACTTTTAACTTAACTTTATTAATTTTGTAAAGCCATTAATTTTAACTTTATTCAGTTGAAAAAAACATTAACTTACCCAACCCTGGTTAAAATATATGGGAAAAATTTATTTACATATTGAAAGGTAATCTATTTATTCTCTTTTATACTATGTTTCTTCTTAAATTTCTTAAAATATTCTATGTAAAAATAGTAGGATAAAATTATCACAAAATAAATATGAAAGATTTACATATTTTATTTATCTATAATACTATTCAAAATACTAGATTTTAAGAAATAAATTTGTAATTCAAAATTTTTATTTATGAATCGTATACATTATCATTTTTTATTTTTGTTTTCATATTACGGAGATTCTCGTGTTTGATGAAATATAAGACAAATCTATAATATACATGTAATACAAAAGTTAATAATATCAATAATATCTAGAAAAAATTTCATTGACTTTTACCGTACCATTTTGAAGATATTAAGATTTAATTCTAAATTTATAGAATTTTACATTACAAGTTGAAGATATAATCTTATTCTGTAATTATTCTCTTTTAAATTGAGACACTTGCGTAAGACAGCAATTTAAAAATTGTTATAATTATAAAGTAAATACTTAAGTTTGTTCTCGTAAAGTTTTATTTAAACTTACCGTACAGTTTACAACAAGAAATTCATATTTTTTAATGAAAAAAACTAGAATATATGTCAAATGGACGATGCGTATACATCAAATGAGTATCTTACAACTTTTATTTTGTCATTTTGAAAATATTTAATAACATTACAAAATTAACAATAATATTATGTATAATGACATAATGATATTCTTAGTAATTGCTAATCTTTTTTAAAAATATTTTTAAAAACTTTACTTTTGGAAGAGGCGAATTTTATCGATTATATACAAAAAATTTATATCATTTATCAATTTATTTATTTTTATTTTATTGTTTCAAATGTTAATTTCTAATCTTTTTCTAAAATGTTTTTAAAAATTCTAGTTATGGAAGAAACAGAATTTCATCAATTACATAAAAAATCTACAAATGGAATGAAAAAGCGAAATGAAAGTGGAAGTAGAGATAGATTATTAGAAATATATTCTTATTTGAGAAAGAAGAAACATTCAATATCTTATATCTATGTATTTCTCTAATTGTAACGCGTTCGCTGGAGCAAGTTTAACTAAATTGGCTGACCATCTAAGTCTACATGTCAAGATAAGGATAAGAGAGCTATGGTCACCTTCGAGATACGCTATGTACCTTGGGTACGACGTGAAATATTGATTTCGAGCTGCATGCATTAATGCCGCGAGGAAAAGCGACGTGATCTAGAGAAACATCGAAGTCATCGCAAGCAAATGACCATTTCATGAAATGATCATTTCCCTTCACGCATCATAACGTCCAAGCGATGTATTTTCGGTGCGATATGGTACGATGTTCGCGCGATGATGATAAACAATACTTCCTTTAGGAAGCAACTTTCGCCTGTGTTAAGTAGAGGATCTCGGCGCACGCTTATATAATGAGATACCGCAGTCATACACGGGGTATTACATACGTGCATTTTTTCTCAACAAAATTAAATATTAATTTGTTGACGATTAAAAATTCAGGCTTTCGATTATTGTGACTTACTGTTTCGATCTTTTAATATCTTATAAGTTGAACAAAATTAATGCGAAAAACTTCATAACTGCGAAAACTACAAACATTATGAAACTACAAATGGATTTGCAGAAGAACATGATTTACCTAGGTAGATGTATGTAGGGCATTAGGTCATCGCGCGGCACATCGATGCAATATTACAAGCTTATCCACGATCTGTGATCTATGAGTTTCCGAGTGTTAGGCGCATGTCTTTTGCCCTTACACAGCATAATACACCGTACCTATATGCTCCATCGAACATCATTTATGTAGCTTTCGGAAGCTTCATTAAAGCATTACGCCCGCATTTTATCTTCTAATTAACTTGTGATTAGACTTATACTTTATTTTTTTATTCTCTGATACTTTAAGGCCCAATTTTTATTAATTATCTGATTAACTTGTGGTTAAGCTTAATCTGATGTTTTTTATCCCACTTTATCTATGATGATGTTATAAGTGAAACATCAGGTTAATCACGAGTTAACCAGATAATGAAAAATTGGATCTTAAATTAGATTAGAGAATAAAAAAATAAACAATCCTATTCTTTATGCAAAAAACAGTCTTCAGCAACGCTGTTGTATCACGTAATACCTCTGACGTAATATATCAGCGTTAGTAAAGAGACGAATTATTTCTCTGAAACCAGTATTTAGTTCGAATCAAAATACGAAGTATTTACTTGTTTGACTGACTATTATCATATTTCTTTTCATTTTTTAATGTAAAATAATATGTAATGATGTGCATTATTCCGCGTATAGAATTGGAATATATACATATATATATACAAGCTAGTGAATGCGTCAGTGTTGAGGTATAAATTATTTATTATTTGGAGTTAGTTAAATATTAATTACACATACTGCACGTAATGGAAAATATTATTTTATTGATTAATTATACATTATAAAAAAAAGGGAAAGCTTTTATCTTTAATTCTGGCATTAAATTAGATAAATTATCACGCTCTAATAATATGATTATATTAAAAATTAATGATAAGGTAAAATGATGATAAAAAGAAACGAGTACGTTTTTTAAATGCAATCTTTCTTAGGCAATTCTATATCTTTAAACGTGCACTCTTTCTTAGGCAATTCTGTATCTTTAAATAATTCTATATATAAAGAGATGTGTACTAGAAAACAGAGTAAATCAATTAACTTCTCCGCTAACTATAATTAATGTTTGCAAAAACAGCTTTTCGGATTTGTTAACTTTCGCAAAAATGGCAAGCATTTATGATCAGACAGCTCATAAACTCCAGAGACTGGAAGATGAAGTGTCTAGAGTGGGACGAAGATCAAAACAAGGTCCGATCGGTCTGTGTTTACGAGATTAAAGAGCGACACGTGCAAGGAAAAAGAGAAGTTGATGGCTAACGGTAGATGCACTATTACGAATGACGACGACGGCCTTCCGCTTTCTCAGGCACTCCCATGTAAGGAAAGCCACGTGCACTCGTTATAAACAGTTACATTCACGGCTCGCCGATATGAACAGCTTATATATATGTAGTTGAATCTTATACTGAATTTCGCCAAAATTGTTACCACGAATAGCATGTAAATGACAGGTGTTTCGACAGCTCTTCGATATTCACAATGATTGCAACTCTTTAGAAATGAAATAGTACAAGGATGCTCAAAATGCGTCATGTTATAGTCAAATATGATTACGATTTATGATTATCGCTATACGTAGAATTATTTTATTCTATTAGCAGGCAGTTCAAATGCCGCTGTATATATTTCTTCTTATCTAATATGATACTTGTTTAATAATATGGGATTTTAAAGGATTTTAAATTTTTTTATTGTGAATTTTGATAAATAAATTTATATCTATAAAAAAGTAAATTAATTCAATTCCAGTGATAGTAAAAAACTTATTAAAATTTCACAAATATATAAAAATTTTTTAAGTTTTTTTATACAATCCGGGACAATATAAAAAATCTGCAGTGAAATTCGAAGAGTGAAATTCAGATTGCTGATGAAAGATGAAAATTTCTGTCGACGATTAATAATTCTGAATTCGTATTATGTTTCCTAAAAAAGAAACGTCGAGCTATCGAATAGCGGTCTTAGGCGAAGCGGAAAAAAATACAAACATAAATATCACAAATGAATATGCTTTAACTGTAGAAATACACGAATCAAACAAAATTCTTTTAATTCATTTCAAACGGAATTTGCTTTAATAGAATTTCGATGTGAATGAAATATTTATGTTGCAAGCTGAAATTGCCTGAACGTGTGCTGCAGCTCTTTACAACCTCAGAAGCAACGATCGAAGTTAAATTAAAGGATTCAAGCGACGGATATTATCGACGCGCAGTATGGCTAGGGTCGAGTGTACGCATGCATTATGCTTCATGTCTGCTGCATATTGTAACTTCTTGCAGCTCACGCTCTCCATTCATAATAATCAGAATTTCATCAGAGATCGCAACTGCTTAATCACACTCAATGAATGTTTATCTTACTATCGGTAATTATGAAGATACAAATGCCGACGAATTTTTTATGTTTAATGAATTTTACGCATAGACACGCGCTGTTCGTTTTGCAAGTTCATTTTGCTATATTAGATAGATTTTTTTAAAGAAAAAGTTATACATACATATACAGCGAGCGTTATTCTGTATAATAATTACGTAGGTTTGAAACAAACATTCATAATTTAATTTTCATTTTGCAGCTACATCGCATTATTCTTTATTTGAAAATAATTTATAATTATTATTCCGCGTATATATAATTACAATATAAATAATAAATATCATTTTGAGATAATCACACATTATTCTTCTATCTATTCTACACGTAAAAATAATCATCAAGATGTCATCGTTATTATTTGCTCTCGTTAGCAAAATAAATATAAAGGAATTGTCTGATGGAAGTTTCTTGAACAAAAAAAAAGAAAATACCTTTTAAGATTATCGTTGACGTATCAATTGCTCGCGAAGTAACCGAGCAAACATACGACAATTGTTTATCTCTTTCGCTTCGTTTTCTCTCAACAATCTTTGTGCGCCGGATCAAGGAGAACAATATTTTCGTTCGCTGCACGACACATCACGTTCGTCGAGCGTGAACACGCTCGACCAAAGCCGATATAGCGCATTTACGTTTTAAATGCCTTTTAACTTTTCTTATTCCGTATAGCACGGTGCGCCAAGGAAAGCCGATAAGTGGCATCGTGTTTCGTGCCGCTGTCGTCGTTGCCGTCATATAACGTTACGTTGCAGCCGAGCTTGCGGCACACGCCAGGAATCCAGAGGATACACCGTCTATATAACGAGCAAGAGGGAGCGCAAAGAAGGCAAGAAAAAAGGGCCTTCAGCCATTTCTGGCATCGTTCACTCTTGATACGAGAAAAGAAACTTGTCCGTAGGAAGAACTCATGGGATTTGAATGCACGGAGTGTTGAGCTCTCCGTTGAAAAATGCTTGCATCACGTCGATACTTAAACAACCTCCTCTGGCAGGAGGAATGGAGGATTATTCCGTAGCGATAATCCTCCATTCTTCAATCTGGTGGCTAAACATCGTGTAGCAGCTCTCCATTTTCCGCCATTAAATAATCTCGGCGATCAAGTATCAAGTTGCTGACGCAGCAGCTTTGCTTCTTCAATTCAAATTCTTTGTTTATATAGCGATCCGCGATTTAAATCTACTCAAACTTGTGCAGTTATCTTTCTAAAAAAAAAAAAAAAAAAATATAGAGAAAAATAATAGTTAGATTGTTTCAAGAAACAATTTATTATATTAAATGTTGACGTTTTATGACTGTTTCGATCAATGTAATAACTTTAATCTTATTTTTTATCTTATTTTTATCTTATTTTTATCATATTTTTTATCTAACTTATTATTTCCTAGAATTAAAAGATTCTAAGAATTAAAAGTAGATTAAAGAGTAAATTAAATCGAGATTAAAACTAATCTACATTGACACACCAAAAAGAAAATTAGTCGTTTAATTAAATTAATTTAGTTTGACTTTATTTTTTTTTATGAAGAATGTATGAATATTTATATTATATTTGACTTAAATACATACAATTAATTTGATTAAAAATTTTTTTCAGGGCAGAAATGGAGCACGGGACACCCTGTATATCAACGTGAAATTCGATGTGAACGGGAGGGAGGGGAAGGGGGAGGGGGCGGCGACAAGCCCGCACGGGATGTCGACGAGAATCGGGGCGCGGGGTCTAGCCCACATATCATTTTCACGTCGACGTACGTAGCTGTCATTGACATTGTGCGTACCCGTGTTCCATCTCTTTCGGTTCCTCTCTCTATGTATCGCTCTATCTCACTCCCTCCCCCTCTTTCTCTGACATTTCTTTTCCCTAGCAGACGCGTCGACAGAAATCGACGAGCATCCTGCAGGAGGAGGCACCACGAGGATCGACCGCGGTGGCGAGGAAGGTGTCATCGCGTCGACGATAACATACGAGGACGATGACGAGAGCGACGCGGAAAGATTTCGACCGCGAGGGACTGGCTGACTGATCAGCTGATTCCTTTGTTTAGGTCGCTGACACACGCTGAAATAGCGCCCTGCCATTTTCAATCGATCGACCGTGCCTGCCCCGGGAGCAGCCCAATCGCGGGGCGACACAGCAGAGGCACGAGGCTGGAGACGGGCGTCCGGATGGCCCGCGGCACGGCGCGGAAGTCCATACCGAGGACGCGCACACGCGTGTCCGCGCGACGAAGGAAGCGCATCGTCTCGCGCGCGCGGAGGTCGCGCGCTGACGGGCTACCCACGTACCTTTGTAGTGAACGCGAAGATTGTTTTGCGACAGGCCTATGTAGCTGTACTTGTCCTTGGTGCTCCAGGAACGTGGCAACGGCGTCTTCTCCTCGTCCACCATAGGATAGAGCAGTTTTAGCCGGTCTATGGGTTGGCTTTGCCCCGAATTCGTTTTCCCAGGCTCCATAACACTCCGTTCATCGCTGGTGGCCGCCATCATTGTCGTCCGCTGCCCCACTCGCCCCGCTCTGGCCTCCGCGATCCACACGATTCCTGGACGCGACTGCCGTTGCGCACGTCCGCACGCGCAACTCTCACACAGCTCACACAGCTCTCGCTCTCGCTCTCGCAATCGCGGATGGCACCAGCAAGAAACCAAAGAAACGAGCGACGGATAGACGAGACTAGCGTGCCACCTGCTCGCGCCGCGTGCTCCGCCCCCTTTTGGCCGCCTTGCGCATCCAAATCCATGCTAACTCACGCCAGTCACGCCACTATGGAAAAATAAGAGCATCTTTGCCGAATCCGCTGTAACGATTGGAGACAAGTCAAGACGAGTTGACAGATTCGACTTCGATTCGGTTCCCCACGATTTTTCGCCTTGCAAGGACTTTTCTGCGAGAGCAGTGCATTCACCGATCTTTCTAGGCGAATAATTAATAATGTTCGAGAGAAAATTAAAGGCACTTGGTTACTTGGAATGGGACAAAGTCAACGGAAATAGTGAGCAACTATTTGACACATGTCATAACCTATATAAATTCATTAAAAATCAGGAAATATATACTAATATAAATACAGTTGCAAGTCTTAAGTCACTTTGCGCGATGTAATTGGACGGTGCAGGCATTTACCTATATAGACGATATTCATAGTCCATTTTTATTACAAGATCATCTTAAATAATTTCTTAAGATACTAATATAGTTCTATAACCAATATTATATCATAAAACAGTATTTATTACCGATTTTTTAGGATCGTTTTAAGTGCAATTTTAAGATGTAAGCCAATCACAAAAGTTGTATTTAGCATTTTAAAACATTACTTAGAATAAGAACGACCTGTGAATATTGGCCTGTGATTGATTTGACTTCTTAACTGTAGGTGAACTATTTTTCTTTTAGAAGATACAATCAACACGAACGTTGTTTTATTTTCCTTAACAATTATTTTCCTTCAATGAATAACAAAGATAAAACGTTTATGTCGACCGTGTCCTTAAGCTTCTTAAGTACTATAATATTGATACAATATTATAATGTTCCAGATACTCAGCACTTCAGAAAGGTGATTGTATGGTTGGAAGATCAAAAGATACGTCATTATACTATAGAGGACCGTCAGAAGTTGAGAGACATTACATCCTCGGAATGGCCAAAAACTTTCGAAAAATATTGCAATGACGTTGACTGCCCAATAACTAAGAACGAGATTGATCAATTAGAATGGTTTATAGGATATGCTATTTGGCTAGAGTTTGGAGATGACTGTAAGATTTATTTGAAATAATTAAAGCTTTTTTAATGGTTTTTTATAATAAGCCATTACCTAAGTTTTAAGTCTTAAGCCATAAGAAATAGACTAATCACAGTTGATTATTCTTCTCACATTCGACTGTGACTGCTAATTTCTTATGACTGAAGACTTGAAGCTTAAATAATGGCTCTAATTATAGAATGTGTGTAAAATGTTTACAAAAGAATTTCGTGTAATATCAAGTTCTGATTTTAATCAAGCTTGCTATATTTATATAATAGATAAATTCAGAAAATATTAGTTGCAATAAATAAACGATTTCAAGGAAGGAAATTACTCCTCCAAAAAATGTTTTATACAAAAGTTTTATAATAAAATAATATTCATGTCAATATTTTTTTAAAATAATTATATATATATTTTTTCCAAAATTATTTTTCAAAATATTAATATAAATAGAGATAATTTCATTATAAAACATTTTTCGACATGTTGAATAGTTATTGATATAAAAAAAGCTGGACTACTTTATATATGATATAATGTTACTTCTTAAAACCGTTTATTGGACGCAAATGATATTTTCTAAATTCGTATATTTATGTAACTCATGTATATAGTTCCATTAAAATCTGAATTTGAAACTTCATGAGCTTGCTTTGTTAGAATTATTTGTGTAAAGTTTCATAAGAATTTGAATAATTATTGGTTGTCTAATCAATAAATAATAAATATAATGAAATATATAATTTATTTAGGCCAAAAATATCAGCAAGTCATAGGAAGAAAAGCAAAAGATGTGAAAAAAGAGATGAAAGTACCTAGTATCAAGTCCACGAATCCTCTAGATAATTTAGATTGTAAGTATATCTTGCGCTGCACAATACTTAACATAGGGATGTATTATGTGAAAATATTTAAATCTCTCTCTTTCTTTATTTTTTTCAGTTGACAGTGATGCTTTCAAGAACGGAATTAATTCGATTGCCAAGTTACTGAATGTACCGAAACATTCTGATCATCTTATAACACTACAAGCATGCAGCAAACTCGTGTGCAACAAGTTGAACACGGATGCGATTAAACAATCTAATAGTGCCGCGTATGCCAAAAATAAATCTCTGACAAAAACAATAGTAGGACCTAGCTTTAATATGGGCGACGGGATGTTAGACAATGCCGCCAAAGGTCTTGCCTTATTATACATTCAAGACCTCAGGAATCTTCAGACAAAGATTAATGAGACGATAGTCGCTGTGCAAAATATAACGGCTAATCCAAAAACGGATACCAAATTAGGAAAAGTTGGTAGATAAATGGTCATATTCCAGAAAAATAAAAATGGATTCATAAATAGCTTGTTTAGAATTTTTTAATACAAAGAATATATAAACTACATTAGATTAGCAAAATATTAATATTTAATGCGTACACATCTCAAAGCAATTTCAAAAAGCATTTGTACTAGAAAGTGAATATCTTTGATTTTCTAATGTAAATGTTAATTTATTTTTACTTTATGCTAATCTATAAATATATCGTTTTTGCAAAGAAATGCAAATGTGTTACATTTGATTTTCTCTCGTATATATGTTATGCATGGATTACTAGTGTAACGAAAAACAGTCAGTATGTTAAAATCATGCTGTTAATTTATACGTAAATATTAGAAATATTAGAATAGCATTTTTTATCGTATTAGAATATATATATATATATATATATATATATATATATATATA
>NW_012130080.1:4805291-4811592 GCF_000143395.1 Atta cephalotes | reverse complement strand
TCCTCCTCTCTCTCTCTCTCTCTCTCTCTCTCTCTATCGCTGACGTAACAGAATCTTTAAACACGTACGTGATTAATCGCTTAAATTTTATGATTGTACGCCGCTACAATTTTCGATAGTAGACAGGGCAGCATTTGACAGTGACTCCGACGAACTAATCTCACCCACGATAACCACATGCACTCAGCAGTCTCAACACTGATGAAACCAGGCACGTGTACCTTCTTTATATATTCTCACGCGGCGATAGAAACCGATGACCAACGATGATCGACGATTTTCGGACCCGCACCTACCTACACTCTCGCGGAGAAGAATGCAAGGATGTCATCGAGATCGACGACAAAGAGATCGAACATAATGCGGAATCGCGACATCGCGACGATTACGATTCGTGTGGACATGCAAGTAAATTAAAATCACCCGCTAGATTCGAAAGAGGTAATCAATGGCTGCGTTCAGCGGACTCAACTGTTTTACTGTTGAGCGAGCGTTCACTGTTATTGATATATTCTTCTAGATCTAAAATCTGATTGGATGATTTAAAAGAATACACTAATAATAGCGAGCGTTTACTCAACTGTTGAATTAAGTCTGTTGAACCGCAGCCAATACATAGTGAATCATTACATTCTTATTTGCACCAATCTAAGTTGGATTAATGACGTTGGTCTCCTATTGGTGGAATATGTCAAACAATAGTAGAACATTATCCAACCCAGATCCGCTCAGGTCGAAAACGCAATCCTTTAGTTTTCTATACGTTATAAAAATTATCAAACTCAAAAGACATAGCGATCTTTCAAAAGCAGAGATTTTAAGTTTTAAAACTTTTTTTTATTTAAATTTCATTCATTTTGTTACAGCAAAGTTACAGCTACTTGAATTTGATAGTTCGTAGCACTATAATCCGTTTCTACCAATGTAGATTAACTTTAATCTTGGTTCAATTTATTCTTCGACTTTTTATAATTCTAAAGATTTGAAAAAGAAAGAGTAAATTGATTAAAGATAATCTACGTTGAATACGGTAGAAATGGGCATAAATTTTTCTTCCTAATATTATGCTAATTAAAATAATTATATAAGACGAAATGTAAAGACCTTTCTTTATGCATCTAATTATAAATTTAAGACATTTGCAACTTTAAAAATAATGCCTTGAGATATCGCGCCTCATAAACGACTGTCCGTTTGCCCTGAGGTGAAATGTTTAGCATGTCCTGTACGTCGAACGGCTGGTCGATCACCGTCATTATGTCCTTGCCATAAACTGAAATTTCAGAGAAGCACACAAATATAAATCCATCGTTTAAAATTTACAAGATTAGCCGAACTATATAGCCAAAATTATTGCTAAGTTAATCGTCCAATCGATATCAACTAAAAGTAACATAAATTTATTAATATAACATATATTATATAACATCACGTTATAATTTTACGCTCAACAACTGTAACTGGTATGTAACACAATGGAGAGCGTTAACATTGTTAGCACTTATTATGTCATTCTATCTTTATTTTTCTTTATATTTATTTAATGAATGCTAAAGATAAGTATGATATAAATAGTGCTAATAGCGTTTTTTCCAAACGTAACTCAACTGTTATATAAGATTTATATTGCTATAATTATTAAATGCGAAATTATATCATTGATGTTATATCACTTTTAATTGGTGTCGATTGGGTGATGATTAGTTTCCCGATAAAAAATTTTGTATGCATGAAATATGTATAAACATATTAATATGAAATATGTATACATATAAATACATATAAACATATATAAACGCATAAATATTCATACATGTATAATTATATATAAAATATGTCCACACATGTTCATATATCCTCCTTTCTTTTATAAAATACTTTTTTTATAAAATTATTTTTCAATGTAATAGAAATAATAATAGTAATGTGAAAACATTAAAAATAATTAAAAAGATCATTTCCACATTTTTGGTTTTAGAAAAAAAACAAGCTTGGAAAAATTGCTTATAACTACATAATTATACATAATTTTATGTATAATTATAATTTTTTTTACATTTCTTCAAACAAATAGTATGAAAATTACATTTTTAATTATTTTTAATGTTTTCACAATACTATTATTATTTCTATTACACTAAAAAGTAAGTTTTACAGAAGAAAGAAGAATGTATGAATACATATGGACATATTTCATATATAATTATACATGTTTAGGAATATTTATGCATATTTATGTATGTTCATATATATTTATATATATTCATGCATGAAAAATTTTTTACCGAATTTTGACTAGTACAATTTCTAAATTGTTAATACAATCCATCCCTTTTTTCTTCCATATATTTAACAACAAGAATAATTCCATTCATATTTTAACAAAATATTACAAATAATACTTTACAAATTAATTGAAAGCTATGTACCTTCGCAATGCTCTAAAAATTGAATACATTCCTGCAATGTGGAATCTTTCAGGACCACTAACTGTTTTGCCAATTGCTCCAAGAGCGATAAAAAGCATCTTTTCGCATAGAACCAGGTGTCAGTGCCGAGTTTCTTATTGTAGGGCTCCAGACTCTTCATTACTCGCGATATGCCGAATTCGAAATTACCCTTGGAACAGTATAGTGTCCCGATTACTAGATTCACGATGCACAAATGAAAAAGTTTCTTGTCCTGATCTTCAAATGATACCGCTTCTTCTTCTTTCTCAATCTTCTTCATCAGTTCTTCAGCCTCTGCGTTTTGTGAGGTCATGATATAGCTGACGCAGAGGTTTGCAAGGACTATAGCGCTCACGTCCAGGATCTGCAAATAGATTGCAAGATTAGTCAGATTATGGCAAAAAGAAAAAAATCATAATATTAGAGAAATCAGAATTCATCACAAGATCATCATCAAAAATATCAAATGATATTTTTCCCAAAATGACTTTTACTTGATCTTATTATGATTATGTTTTATGTGGAGAAATGGTCTTTGTTTCACTAACACTGTCATATTTTTTCTTGACGATCGGTTCATAGAAGCGTGTCGAGTCCTTAAATTTATTCTCCTGCATGAAGAGCGTATGCGCTACATTCAGCTTCCACACGTCGTTATCGTTGCAGAACTCGACACTCTTCTTGAAGATCTTTTCCACCTGGGTGTAATTCTCCAGGTCCCAGTAGATCTTCGCCTGTGCCATTAATACGGGAACGTATCTGTCGAGAGCCTCCTCATAATCGTTCACAGCTTTTTTCACGGCATTATCATCATGATTCAGTCTCGCCTCCTGGACCTGCTTGGTCGCTTTGCGAAGCGCTTCCGTATGCTTGTTAGCGAGATCATCGAATTTGCGATATGCCTCCTCCGGCGAAGTTTGTTGCGTTATTAGCGCGTCCAAAAAGTCGTATAAATACTGAAGAAAGATAATGCAAATTTAAAAATAATTCTAATACTATCAATAAACAAAACATTATTGTATATTAGCTAGGAGTATTAAATCCTTTAATCGAAATTTGCTTAAAAATGTTTACAAAGTAAACTCTATTTTTACAGAATATCTTATTAATCCATAAATAGAATTACTAATTTATTTATATTTCACAATCTCAATTTTCATAATTTTGTTTTATACAAACCAATTATTTATAAGTTTAAGTTTTTTTGTATATAATTTTGGCTAAAATTAGATATTTCTCTTTATCCAGAATTCTTATTTTATCTGTAATGTTTCTATTGATTATTATCAGCATTACATAAAGGGTTCTTGAAGCAAAGGATAATTTACAACAAATGTCATAAATCAATGTTTAAACTAAAAAAACTTTAAACAATGTGTCTAATACTTTTGGCCAAAATTGTAATTAAAAATTTTAAAACTTCTTTTAAAAACAGACAAACAAACTTTAAAAACAAACTTTACTATCTAGCTCTTGAGAGGATATATTTTCTGTTACAAGTTAACATCGTTTTATATGATATTTTTGTTATCCTGGTATTTTCTAAATTAAATAGAATAAATAAATTTATTAAATTAAATAAATATTAGAATATTACATATAAAAAATTGTAATCAGAATTTTATTTTTATTTTTGTTAATTTTCATTTTTGCAAAATATCTAATACTAACACAAAATATCTAATATTACATTTTATATACCATATACCTTTACATTATGAATTCTATGAATTTTAACGTATTTGTAAATACTTTAATCAAAATTTCAATTGTCTCGTTAAAAAATAAAGAATGTCCCCTAACATTGCGTACATATTGATATTACGGCCCTGTGTTTGTTGATAGAAATCTAACCTATAGTGCAATTTTTCTTTTTATTGATTTTACACTTGTTGAAACGTCATCACTCGCATAGGGATGTTTCTTCGACGAGAAATTAAAGATGACGAAGTGCGAACTGAATCAAATATTTCTGGGTGAAGTCGCGTCCGTGCAAAATTACGGAGCCTTCGTCAGAATACCAGGTACCTCGCAGCAAGGCTTAATACACCGATCACAAGTGTGTATTATTACTCTCATGTAATAAATACTAATGACAATAATCTCTGTTGTAATGTAATCCATTGATTTCTATGTAATTTTCATCAGGTAAGCACGGCTCATGTCGACAATGTTGCAGAAGTCTTGCAAAAGGGTGAACGAATCTGGTGTAAGGTGATCTCGGTTGGAGAAGATGGCAAGATAGGGCTGTCTATGAAACACGTGAATCAGGGCAATGGTACGGACCTGGATCCTAACGGCGTGGAACTGCAAAGAGATACGCAACGGAGAAAAAATCCAGGAACGACTCAGCACAAGGCCATACAATTGGAAGCAGTACTGAATACTACATGCACCAAGTGCGGGACCAGAGGACATTTGTCCAAGGATTGTTTCATGTCCCCTGATGGCAAGAAATATGAACTGATTCCAGAAATTGAAGACTTAGAGACTGTCTCGGAACTGGACAGTAAGAACGCAGAGAAAAAAATACAGAAGAAGCATAAATCAAAAAAAAAGAAGAAAAAGTCGAAGAGGAACAAACAATCTATTGATGACAGTGATACAGAAGATAAGGAGAGAAGCAAGAAAAAGAAAGGAAAATTTTCTAAAGAACGCAAGAAGCATAGAAAGAAATGCAGCAGTTCAAGTGATTCCTCCGATAGCTCCTCATCTGACGACACAAAGTCTCGCAAACGGAAACACTCGGATGATCACGAAACTCGTACCAAAAAATGCAAACATTCGAAAACCAAACATTCATAATAATTGTTCCTGTCCTTTTTGTTTATAATTTAATTTGAGTATACCTTGTGTTGCATATAGCTTGTATATAAAATAATAAATGCTGTAAATTGTTTCAAATGCTCAAATTGAAGTCTGATTAATAAAAATGATTAAGAATTAAACTTACTGGCGTCAGATACTTATAAGTCAAATGTACATTTTCAGCCAAGATATCGGCGGCGAGATCATAATACTGATATTTACAGTACAGGAGTAATAAGTTGGCGAAAGTCTCGGGTGGGAACGGGTTTTGTTGCAACAGAAACTGCAGTTTTTCGAATCCTTCACTCGGTTTTGTATCCATATTTATTAACGCCTGATTGTGTAAAGTAACAGCGTCGAGCTCTTCCTCGGAACGCGGTGGCATGTCCGTTAACGCCTCCTTCGCCGCGTCATCTGTAATATTAAGCAAAACATCTGTAATATTAAACAAAACTGTAAAAAGACTTTTCTAAAAAGGCAGTGACACGAAATTACAATTTTGCAATTGGTATTCGATGGCAGCTTTCAGATTGAACGCTTCCGTCAGAGCTGTCTCGTGCAGCGTCAACGTATTCCCGACACTTCGAACTTCAATACCCTCGGTAGCCATCCCTACGCTCAATTCTGGATGCTCCCTTATACCGTGCTCGATAATAGTAGCAATATGTTTCAGGGATGCTGCGTACTCTTTCAATTTGAAATAGCAAAGAGCAACGTTATATGATAAGTGAGGCTTGAATCCTGCAATTTGTAATGCATTCGAAAATTTTTTGAGGGCCTGTTCGTACTTTTCCTCCTAGAAATCGTGTATATACATCAATTAATAATGCTCAACTGATAGTAAACAACTAAGAGTAATATAACATCAATTTTTTTTCAGTCAATAATAACTGTTATATATATATATATATATATATATATATATATATATATATATATATATATATATTAGTTATTATTATTATATTAGTTAGTTAGTTTAGTTAGTTAGTTAAGTTAATTAATTAATTAAGTTTAGTTTTAGTTTTAACGTTTTAACTTTA
>NW_012130080.1:4801487-4805271 GCF_000143395.1 Atta cephalotes | reverse complement strand
TACTAGTAGTAGTATATATATATAATAATATATACTACTACTATAGTACTAACTAATAAGTAATAATAATATATATTTACTTATTACTATAATAATATATATATATATATATATATATATATATATATATATATATATATATATATCATGTGTTATATTCATATGATTGTTGTTGAGTGTAAAATTATAATATTGTGTTATTTTACTATTGATGTTTAGTGAAGAATATTACTGATATCTGTACCTTGTACAAGAGACATCCCAGATTGATTTCAGTATCAACATCATCAGCAGGACATTGATCCACGAGATTTTTTGCAGCTATCATGTCTTCCTGCCCATACTTTATAGCTGCCTGCAGCTTCTTTACCTTGAATTCCAAGTTACTTTGATTGATAATACTCGAACAAATCGTCCATGCTTCTGGATACATGCAAGCTTGATGCAAAGACTGGGCATAATAAAGCTTATACAAATTCTCCTGTGGGCACAATTGAATCAATTTCTCATAACATTGAGCTGCGGCCATAAAATCTTGTGTATAAAAGTAACAATGGGCCAGAAGAGATAAACAAGGTCTAGACTGAAAGAACACTTTATTCATTTTTATTCATTATTAGCGTTTACATAAATTGAAAAATACAATATCACACATTGTAACATACGTACATTAGGATAAGAATCTAAAAGATTTAACAAGACTTTAATACATTCAGTATATCGTTGTTCTCTTATCTGGAACATAATATTTCATTATTTATTTCTTTATATTTATACTTGTATTTAATTGTATTTTTTTCGTTTTCGAAGATTATAAAAATCAACAAAGCAAAAATATTTAAAAACTCTGTTTCTTATTTATTCAACTTTAGATTTATTTATTAAAAAAATTATTTAATGTATGTATATATATATATATATGTATGCACAGTTTATTTTGTATACCATTACATATATTATCTTAGTGTATTCTCCATCTTTTATATGCACATTTTCTATGAACGTAGACATAGCGAAAATTATAATAAAGCACTACGAAACTTTAACAGCTAATTAATACTATTTCATGATATCACGTAGTATACATATATGTACTATATGTGGCTATCAGTATTCATACGTATTCACGTATTGTTTTGACACGAGCTAGATTCGTTGCCTAGGAAACATCACCAGGGAATGTAATGTAAGTTTTAAATTCAACACAAACACGCGCGCGCGCGCGCGTGCACACACACGCGCGCGCATACGCACAATAATAATAATTACATATTTTATAAAATACAAATTTTGTTTATTTAATACACACATTTGGATTTAATAATTTATAATGCATATATAAAAAATAACTAATATATATATATATATATATATATTGATTTAGTTATTTTTTTATAGAAATAAAGAAATAATGTGATACAATAATGTGATACAGTAATGTGATACAGTGTGCATACAGTAACTATATTTTGTTCAATATCCAATACCATTGCACACATGTCACACGGACAGATGACTTTTTAATCAACACTTATAATTACTCAAATTTCAAATGTTTTTATTAAAAAAACCTACTTTATGGAAAAAAATATCTTATACTTTTATTATTTAATTTTATATGAAGTTTCACGTTGCAATATATTACCTTCGAATTTTGGAACACTTGGTATATTCATATATATTTATACAATTGATATACAATATATACAGTGATAAACGTATAATGAGAGATAGATAGATATTACATTGAGAAAAAATACATCTAATCCCATAATAACTTATTCATATCAGATAACTTGTCTCTCTTAATCTGATCTAAAGTTATTGTCAAGTTATTAATTTTATCTATCATCACTTGCAATTTATGTTCTTGTGTCTTCAATAATTCAGTGGTTTTCAAGAAATTCTTTTTAAGCATTGCTGAGTGCTCTTTTGTGAAAGATGGAACATCCAGAATTTTTGCTGGCTTTACAAGAACCTTCATCATCTATAACAAATTATACTAATGATGAAATACAGATAAATAGAAAGTAAAATAATAATTACCAGTTCTGTGAAGAGCATTTATATTTACATGTATTTCATTGGTAAGCTTGATGAACTTCTCAAGCTCCTTTGCACATAGCAATGGATACCTCTCTCTAGTGTCACACAAATCAAATAACACGTCTTCGCATTGTTGCTCAAGATCATCTAAATTCAGAACAAACAACATTATGAATAATTGTACGAAATATTTCCAATTTAGAATAATTTTTTTGGAAAAAGATCTAAGATCCAATTTATATTCTTGTTTTCAAACTGTTTTAGTAGGGTCTTAAAATATCAATGCAGTTCTGTAGCTAGTATTCATAATAGATTCTTGTATATTTAAGATTGTCTTAAATCTTAATATATTTATTATTACATTTAAGACAATTTTAGGATGTTACGAATGAATCAGAAAGTTACATTAACATTTTAAGACATCACACAGATTTAAACACAGACTTAAAATAAAAATTAACTATGAATACTGAATTGGATTGACATCTTAAGATTGTACTATTGTATTTAAGACAATCTTAAATATAAAACTTGATTATAAATTGGTGGCCAGGTTTCCAATAATAAAGCATAACATGGAACACCTACCCATTTCTGTATACATATAATTGGCTCCTCACATCTGATGTCGCATCCCTGAGACCTTCATGCCTGTTTAGAAAACAAAAGCATCTTACAATACATGTAATATAATTGAAATACTTTACTTTATAAAAAGTGAAGTGTTTTAAATATATGATAAAATATTTTATCCGAAAATTGAATTTTGCACCGAAAAAAGAAAAACGATGCTTTGCTTCGTTCTCTGAAAGTTATCAGAAATTCACGCCGAGATTCAATTTTAGTTTGACTCTTACAAGCACACGTACACAAAACTTCTGAGAGTACTTACATTAATTGTGAGGATCAGATTAGTTGTTTACAGCATTGGAATTAATGAAATCGTCAAGCGTGTTAACTCCATCAAAACTGTCGAGACGATTTGAAGAATATGGTTTGACAGTGTTGACACTCCCGCTATCAAAGGGACATTTTCTGGTCTTCGTAGCTGCATTGATAAGTGGGATTATGCACAGATTCTTGTGTAATGCATAACACATAATGCATAATGAATGCCTAAGGAAATGACTTAATCAAAATTCTTTATTTCCTTCCTTTTCGTAAAATAAAGGACTCTGATTGCTTGATTTTCTTATGCTTCATATTTTATGCAGTATACAAAAGTCTATGCTCCCCTCTTTACATTTTGTACATTTGATGCACAATACCGTTGCATGAAGTTGGCACATTTATTTGGATTTATATTCTGACATTTTAAAATAAAAGTATATCAAAATCAATATATTATTTGTATTTGCATAATTTGTATTTGCATATTATATATTTTATTATATCGCATCTTACATCAGCTTTTTTTCCTTTATTCTCCTAATTGAGAGTTGAATATGCATTTTAAAATGAGATGAAAATAGGTATGTTCACTGTTATCTGAAATATTCAAAAATTTGTATTTAAAACAAGATAAAAATAATTTAGGCCGCGAGCGTTGAAAGGAAAGAATGCGAAGATTCCGAGTGCAGAAAGTGCAAAGTGCAAGCAACGCGACAAATCTATTAATAAAGTGAGCAAATTTATTAGGTGTCGACCAATGAAATCATAAATATTCTAGTGAATTTATTTTTGTAATTTTTATCTCATTTCAAAGAATATTAATTATGTAACTTTTTTCTTAGAGCGG
>NW_012130080.1:4778517-4799765 GCF_000143395.1 Atta cephalotes | reverse complement strand
ATATATATTTCTGTTCTAAAAATGCAACCAAATCTATTTGGTAATTTATATGATTTGCGCCGAGAAATCAGCTAATCGCGAGCCGGAATGAAAAAATGTGTGCGTTGTTTGCAATCTTTACACTCAGCATCTCGCTTTCTCTCTTTTCGTCGAACGAATATATTTTTATTTTGTTTCAAATGCAAAAATTTTTAAAGATTTCAAAAACGCAATAAACCTTGAAATCTATTGCGCAAGCAATTGGCCGGTTCGACATACATTAACATTTGCTCGAGCAAATGTTAATGTATGTTATCGTGACTAGAAATTTTTTCTCTAAAAAAATAAATGAATATAAATTAACTTTCTAACCAGATCTTCCACATGACGATCTGATATTTGGCTTTTCGAAGAGATTGAGTTTTCAAAAACGAAAAATTATGCATGAATTATGGAGAAGCGGATATTCGTAGATATTCATGAACGCCATTGAATCGGCAGGAATGCCGTTAGTCGCATATCACGAAGAACAGTTAAATTGCAACCGCATTGACCGCTCGTTTCCAATGTCCCCAATATTCTTCCTTGCGGCGAGTACATCGAACGGATTGCAATATAGATGTCAGATTCCAACGTAGCAAATAGGTTCTGATAACGTCGCAACACGATTTGACGAATCGGCGAGGAGAAGGGAGAGAATAGTGATATCTTGAAAAAATATTAATTGATATTGACATTGCATCAGTGACATCCAAGACAGCCAAGGCTTCAAAATTCAAGAAAGCATACCGGTGAGATGAGTTACCTAAAATCGATCGGCACCGCCGTCGTTTACATCAGCTTAATTTTAGCTGTGATCACATTCATACCCGGTTTACCACCAGAGACAGAATTCGTGGAGTACAGGTATTACGACGCAATCGAGAAGAAAACAAAATTTATTTGAATCATGGCTGATCATTACGATTTCCATTGATCTTGATTCTTTGATCCTTGCAGCATAACTCCACCACGTCAATTAGATCTCAAGATAGGCCCAAAAAATCGGCTGAACGGCATTCAGAAGCTGTTCACTGGCGAAATTCATGCCCCAGAGAGTTTTGATTCCTATAACGGACAGCTCTACACTGGTATCCACGGTGGTTATGTTCTCAGGATCGAGGAAGATCGCATTGTGCCGATTGTCAAGTTCGGAGAGAAATGTGGTAAAGTTATATAGATTTTGCAGTGATCATACATTTTTTCCTACGAAGTGCTTGTTTTAGTAGCTGTCTCTTAAATTTATTTATTTTTTTCTCAAAACTTAATTTTATCCTTCATTTTAATAATAATAAGTCTATTTTTTATTGTTGCACTTTCTGAACTAATACACAGCACAGTAAATTAAACAAATGAAATTAAACAAATATATATGTTTGTTTCATTTCAGCTTATTATATCTGTTTAGAGTGCAGCAATAAAAAACAGATAAGATACCTTTTAAGATTAAGGAAAATTTTTTTCTTTTTTAATTAGCATTTCAATGTCTAATCACACTAACAAATGTAACTGAAATTTAATTTTATGCGAAGATATTAGTCCAAACAGCAAAGTCATAATAACAGTTTCAATAATTAAATTTTTATTTAATTTTCTTACTTTCTTGTCTTTTTACAGTTCTTATCCAGTTTTTTGTTTTATATCACTCGAGAATAAAAATTAACGAACTTTGAAAAAAACAAAAAATACATAACAGGAAATATAATTGTCAATAAAACAAATTTTGGTTGCAAAGGAGAAAAAAACAAAAGGTAAAAAACAAGAAATAAGAAACAAAGAACACATTGTAGAATAGATTTATTTCAGATATATTGTGCAAAAAAAAAATTTTATATAACATTGAAATGATTTTATATAACATTGTAATTTTTCTACATTTATCAATGAATGAACTTAAAGACTCGTACTTGAATAAAGAAGTAAAATAAAATAATCATCGATCGATAAAAGTTTTTTTAATTAAAAATTTGTTGTTTTGTTGACGCATTAGATTAGATAAGAAAATATATATAGATAATATATATATAGATAAGAAAATATCAAGACTGAGTATGATTTTAGTAACGTTCTCATATACATTGACAGTATTGAAAATTTATACTAACATTAATAGATAACATATCTATTAATGTATATAATAGATAATATTAATATATAACATTTATAGATAAATGTTCAGTACTGTCAGTATGTTAAACAAAATTTTATTAATATCAAGTGGCATTTAACATTAAAAATTTTTTTAGGAACGATAAATGCTCAAAAAGGAGCTTACAAGAAGGAGCTTTATTAGAAATAAATCTCACAAGTGTTGATTTTTTTCAAATAACGCGTAAATTTTTTTTATTTTCTGCATTTTGATTTACGATACCAAAAGATGATACAAAAATTTAATTGACATTGATATGACTTTTCTAAGAAATTCTCAAGGTCAAATAAAGAATCACTACTTTACATATCTTTATAAATTATTATTTATCTTTAGAAACCTTTGTCCGAAACATTTTTGAAGAAAATACATTATTTATCTCCAAAGTATTTAAATATTATTATTACTTTACATATCTTTAAAAACTATTATTTACATTATTTACATATTTTTAAAAAGAACTTTTGTCCGAAATATTTTTGAAGAAAATGCGTTATTTATCTCTCTGAAGTATTTTATCCCATTATTAAAATCTTAAGCCATTGCATGAGCTATAATTAATATTGAGCAGTTATTTTTTGCAAAAAATCATTTTTTATTATCTTGAATTTGTTATCAAAATCCAAAGAATAAAAAAAATCGGTGTGTGATACTTGAAAAAAGTTACTTGTCATGTGATATATTTCGTTAAATTGTATAGGTCATGTGATATATTTCGTTAAACTGTATAGGTCATGTGATAAAGAATACATAATATTAAAATAACATTATACTTACAAAGCGTCTTCAGATGGTCTGGATAATATATAAACCAATATATAAACTTTGCATACATTCACTAAATATAGACTTACATTAAATGTAATTATACACATTGGTCCGTATTCAGAACGATCTTATCGCGCTAACATGCTGTAATTTACGTCACGTATACTATAGAATTTTAGAAATAAAAAACACGCTTTCATTGATAAAAATGCATTCTGAACACGGGCCATTATGTATATGTATGATATTCACTAACGTTGGCGAATTTTAGTCATATTATTAAAAAGCGCCATAATACTAACGACTCTAATTTTATACTCTATTTTTATACTCTATATAGATGATAAACCAAAATAACAAAACTGATTACATTTGAAATTAATATTTCTTAACTTTGTAAATAAAACATGATGTGCATATATGTATACGAAGTAATACAGAATTAATGAATATAAATAAAATAAATTTTAGGGTAAAATCAATACAATTAATTATATCAAAATATATAACAAAATTGATAATGTATTTTCTTATGAAATTTACAGATGGTATTTGGCAAGAACACAAATGTGGGAGACCATTAGGCTTAAAGTTTGATAAGAAAGGCAATTTATATGTAATAGATGCTTATTATGGAATTTTTCAAGTAAACGTTGCAACCGGAGAGTATAAAAATATAGTGAACATTACTAAACCAATTGATGGAAAAATTCCACGGATACCAAATAACATAGATATTGCAAAAAATGGAGACATTTACTGGACTGACAGTAACACAGATTTCGCAATTAATGATTTAGCAATGACATTTCTAACAAATCCATCAGGAAGGTAATAAAAAAAGATATAAATTCTAAAATCAGTTTTATATTATAAATATATGCCCACATATTATATATATTTATATACATAAGTTAATTGTATTAATTACAGACTTATACATTATAATGCAGCTAAGAAGGAAAACGAAGTATTGATACGAAATCTTGCATTCGCAAATGGTATTGTATTAAGTGATGACGAAAGTTTCGTACTTACAGTAGAAACACTAAAGAATCGTCTTATAAAATATAATTTGAAAGGATCAAAGGCAGGGCAGCACGAGATTTTCATTGATGGATTACCGGGTATACCGGATAATATTCACAGCGATAATCACGGTGGTTTCCTTCTTTCTTTGATTATTGCTGATAACCCTGATTATCCTCAGATTTTTCAATCTCTCACACCACATCCCTATTTGAGAAAAATGTTACTACGGTTGACAATGATGATGGAATTGCCATTTAAACTATTAAATAACATTTATCCTAATTCCTGTACTGAGAGAATTTTACATGCAATCGGATCATATCAAGGCATAGATTTTTTAAGTAATCCAAATGAGAAAAGTTTAGTGTTAAGAATAGATGCATCTGGTAATATTATTGAAATCATTACTGCAGACGATGGTTCAGCTTTTCGTATAAGTTCAGCTTATATACACAACGGCTTTTTGTGGTTGGGCTCTCCATTTCAAAACTATCTCGGCAGAGTCCCGTTGAAACAAGCTTTTCCTGATTTAGCTGATAGTGCAAAACAATCTTCTCACACAAGAAATGAAAAGCAATCGCCGAATGTCGCTGCTTCTAATGTAAAGACAGAAAGAGCAAAACGAAATGCGGATTCTACGACAGTAAAACCGATCGAGTTGAACAAAGCTTCCCAGACAATGCCAACTGCTGCTCCCACAACCACTACATCTAAGCCAAAAACCACTGCTACGCCAAAACCAATTCCTAAAACGGATAAACCTACGACTACAGCTAGCAATGTGAAATCATCGGAAATTAAATCATCTACAAATACCGAAGCCAAAAAGGACAATGCAAAAACAGTTGATGCGAAATTAAATTCCCCAAAGTCCGAAAAGAGCAGTAAAAAAGAGGACACTGCAAAGATACAATTCGAAAAGAAAGTAAAAGTAGAGCAGAATGCTTCTGTAAAACAAACAAAGCAAAAATCACAATCCGAGAAAGTTAAACGGGAAACAAATCGTCCGAAAGACGACCTGTAATTAAAAAAGTAAATAAACTATGATATATTTGTGATACCACCAACACTTGTTGAACGGTACACTCCATATTTTTCAGACATTCCATTAAAAGAGGAAAACAGATTTAGAATATATAGATTAACGATTTCTCATCTCTTTGTTTTTGTGTTTATATCATCCATGTTATTATATTCGAATATATGCGTTATATGAATATACGTATACAAGTTACGTATATACGAATTATGTGATCCATTATTATAGGTACTATGATTGCAAAAAAAGTTTTACAAAAAATAAATTGATCAAAATAATCAAGATCATTGGAATTTATAAGAACTTAAAATTAAGAGAAAATCTTTGAAAGATAATTTATTTAATTAAATTAAGTTTGATTTTTTTAACTAATTTCCTTTAAAAATTTTTCATATATTGATTTTTATTTTTTTATATAAAATTACATTCCTAATTATACTTTTAATGATGGATAATTTGTATATTCCATAGATAAGAATGCGAAAAATATACTAGAGAAATCTATCAGCTTTATTACAGTGACTAAAAAATGAAGATAAAAATTTAGAGAAAGTTGTATGTTGGTGACTATAATGTATATATAGAAGTTGAAAGAATTTTTGCAAATTTTATTATACGTTTTCCATTCATATAGTATATGTACTAATTTTTATATCCTAATTATATCTAAAAATCGATATGATATGAAAAGAATTTGGTACACTTTTTTTTTCGCAATCTTAATTATTATTTTAGATTGAACACCTCACTTTATCTGTATTGTTTAAATATACAGTTTAAATATACAAGATGTATATCAAAATACAGGATATCTATCATGGAACAAGTAGGAATAAATTCCGATCGGAATTATTCACTTATTCCTTAGATTTCTATTATGTTTTTTAGGGAAAACGGAATAATTCCGATATGTTCCATGATAGATGCCCTGTATTTTGATAAAGTAATTAGTTAACAGCACAAATATTTTCTTTAAAGAAAACAAATATCTATATCCCGTCAAAATATTGAAATTATTTTGCATTTATGTTTGTAAAATAATTTTCTATAAGTCTTTTTATATATTTTTTATAATACGAATAATATTTATATAATTGTAACTATATCATAATGGTATGGACATTAAAATATAATTTACGCAAATTTCAACAAGTGAGAAAAAACATACTAAAACAAATGCTAGAGATAATTAAAGGGCTGATATAAGTGTTTTTGTTAAGTTGATCGATGTTGATTATAAATAATAACTTTGTTATATGGTGTTAGGTTCGAGATGTAAGGTAATTATAAGAATTGTACAGTTTGGCAATTATAAAAATAAAATCGTCTTTTTCGATAGTTATCACTTTTGTAAATATCTAAAACTTTCCAAAAGCGCTTCACCCATTTATTTCCACATCGAAATGTCTAGGAAAAAGATTCAACATTAGTTTTGTATTTCCGAATGTCACTTTTTTTTTATTAAATCAGATATTCACTCTAGAACTATTACTTTTAACTATTTCGAAGCTTTAAAAGAATTCGAATTTTCGAAATTAACTTCGAACTATAGAAGATAAAGATACCTTTGAAGATTCAAAAAAGTTTATTTCGAAGCCTTCGAAATAAATCACCCTAGTTCACACTGTTCTTTATAAGAAAACACACAAAATTGTGAAAATAAATTTTATTAAATTTTTATTTAAAAATCTTAAGTACACAATACATGCATTCTCTCTCTTGTATAACCAATTAAAAAATATATCATTCTGAAAGTTTATTATCAAAGTCAAACATTCACAGATCAAGCCGTTTCACTACAATCGTGGGCAACAATGATTTCATTTTGTCAATCATGAACATTTCTGTCCTCCATAAAACAGTTGGTTGTTTGACAAAATGCCAATATCCATTTCTCCTACGTACTGCCCATTTTTGCGCGTTTGCTAAAGATTTTTTATACGCTAGAACTTGCTTATCCTTTAGCTTTATCCAAGGTTCGTGTACTGTAGCTAGACCTAATTTGACTAATTCCTCACCAATCTCTAATGAATCCTATTTGTAAAAATGATGCATGAACACAGAGTATAAATATTCAATGTTGGGTGCTTTCCAACAAGAGACAAATGACACAGTATAACATAAATAAATCATTACATCTTTAAAAAATTAAAAATAAAATTGAGGGCTAAGGAGAGCATGACAATTGAAGCGTTAATAAAATTAATTAATAAAATTAATATCTTTATTCAATTTATTTGATTGAATGTTTCAAATCTTATCTATTTTCATCTTGTTGCCAATGTTAACAAAGATGAAATGATCACTGTTATGTTATGTCTCTCTTGGAAAGAACTAGAACATTCTGTTTTTCTTACTTGATCCTTCTGTGGCATCGCAACTACGCACTCCAAATACTCCTTCTCTTTGACTACAGGCACAAATGTGACGAGTTTTTCATTGAGCACAGTTTGCAACCAACTTACACCTACAAGATTGATCCACAATTTAAAAATAGTTATGGATTTTGTGTTCAACTCAATATCTACCGTTGCCTGTAATGTTAACGCCACCGATTTTGACAGGCAAGTAAGTCTTGCTGTTTAAATGGAGAAAAGGCAGTAAAGGTCGATGATCGACCATTAGCAGAATCCTAGTGGAGCTTGGTTCCACACGCCGTACAGTACCTTGAAGAGGGACTCGTGATTGCAAGAAATGCAATGGGACATCAGACGGTTTTGTGAACTTGGCGAACTGGAAAGCAACGAGAGAGAGTCAATCGTGAGATCTGTGGAGGCAGACAGATGATTAGTTGGACTCACAGGTCTAATTTTGTACAGAGCTGCAAATAGGCTGACACTGGCAATTCCATAAGTAATAAGCTGAAAAAAAGAAAGATAAGTAGCAAGTACAAAATGTAAACCAATACTAAATATAAAAGTAAAACTAAATATAATAGTAAAATTATTAGTAGTATTATAATTACTCAATATTATAATTACAATAATATAAATGTTATATAACACATGTTGTACGTAACAATTAGATTACGTAGGAAATTATAATTAATAATTCTTAATACATACGATTATATATAGGTCATTTGTATATTTATTTTCTTTGAAAATCTAGGAGCATACTTAATTATTTACTAACATTTATATACAATTCTTTTAAACACACAGCTTTACAAATATTTTTTTAAAATTCAAGTATATACAAGAATCACTTAATAATTTTTGTATATTTGTTATTTGTATATTTGTTGTAAAGTGATGGAAAATTAATATACTTGTAAAAAAATACATACTATATATAAAATACGTATACAAGTATTACTTGTTTCAAGTACTTAAAAAATTCATGTATCTAATGCAAATCTATCATAAGTTCATCATAAGCATTAAATTTATTTAAAATATATTTAAAATATATTTCTAAAAATTTATTTAAAATATATATCTAAATTCTAATACGTTTAATGTTTCAGATTAAGATTAGTAAATTAAGACAAATTTAATTTGCTTATTATAAAAGTCTTCTTGGATCAATTTTACATTAGTTTTCAAAAGAAAATTAATTCTTGTTTAATAATTGTTTTGAATACATAATAAAGTTTTTTAAATTCATAAAATATACATACACTTATATATATATATATATATATATATATATATATATATATATATATATCTTAAAATAATCAAGATATTCTTTATTAAAAGTAACCATTTCTTGAAAGGAGAAAATAAATTAGATATTTTTAATGAATAAATATTTTTCTATGTGTGTTACTGTTAATTTGTGTTCTGTACTTCTGTGCGGAAATCGCGTGGCAAACGTAGCAAACGTGGCAAAGGTTAGGAAAACATCGCGTACCTTTCCTGGTTCCTTCTCGTCCTCCATAAACATCTGCAATCGTTCGAAGATCGAAGGGGCATCCTTGCGCGCCATCATCCACGCAATCCTGAACAAAGACGTGCAAGGATATTCGTTCGTGCACGATCAGCTGACTCGATGCACAATGATTGTTCGACTATTTGTTATGTCCTCACAATTCTTCTTCTCGCAATTCACGCTCGGTATCCTTTCGACTACAGAAACATAATGCTTGTAACGTGCAATTTTCATCATAATAATTTCCTTAATTTTTTCTAATACCTTTTTCTAATACCCGACTGTCTGTCGTTGATCTTGCGTGATTATTTTTAACTGCTTTCCATTTACACTAATCTCACATAATTCTTATTTGTGATGTCATAACTCAATTGAATGCACATCCCTTTTCATTCTCACAAGTGAGATACAATTGAATTTTTACCTACAGTCTGTACAAACTGGAGAGATCGTATTCTTTATTCCTTTATTGAGTCTTGTTAACTCACATTAAAAATAAGGTTATAAACTATGTTGTTATGTGATTACTTCATCAAAATAAGCAAGTAGTGACATCATAATCTGAATATAAAATAATCACATAACTTTAGACTCAGTATCACTTGTGAAAATGGAAAGCAATTGATGTTCGATTAGTTATCAAATTTCCCAGTCAATTTATGCGAGATCCGCACTTTTCAGCTGCACCTTATCGTCTGAAACGATCACGAAATGTAAAAGATGCATCCTGAAAACCATTGGAGGCCAGTGTATTGCCGGCATTCCGGCACCGAAGTATCGAATAGAAAGGAAGAAAGACTAAAAAAAAAAGAAAGAAAACAAAAAAAGCACAGTTGAGATGAACAGTTCTGAAGGAATTCAGACACGAAGGAATTACAAACACAGTGATTGCTTGCTAAATTGATGAAATTTTCCTCTCGAATATAAACGATATAATTATCTTAGTTTATCAGAAATCCATACAGGATTCTCTTTTAAAAAGAAGAAGAATCATCAATTTAAGCTTAAATTATTTCATTCTTTAAATTTAAACAATTTTATTATATATTGTAATTACATATGCATTTAATATGCTAAGAACGGATTTCTTTCTAAAAATTGCTTTCACAAAAAGACGTATTTAATATTAGGGATGTTAGAGATATTAGGAAAATCTTGACATTGAAAATCATTTTTACTTTTTCGTAAATCGTCCCAGCAAACGAGAATGAATTGAAATGAATTTAAATTTTCAGAAATATTGATTCATGAATATTAAAATGAATACTTTTTAATCCTGAATGCATTTTTATTCATTTATAGGAATTGCATGGAGCATATCTCTATAATATATAGCATATATTTTTTTGTATAAAAGTTTTAAAATAATAATTATAGAATTTCATTTAATTACTGCTTTAATTTATTTAAACTTTTATATGTATAACAATTTTTTTATATGGAATCCAATTCATTTTTATAGATTTAAAATATGGATTTGGATGGATTGAAAATTTTCTATTTATTTTAATCCATTTCCTTTGCTGGGGAGACGCATGTTTATAAAGAGAAGAAATGATTATTTAAATCGTAAAATACGAAACTTGAATGATTTATGAATATTTCTGAATCTTCCTACTTGACAAAACTGTATTTTAGGCTAGATGAAAAGAAAACTTTAGAATGTGTGTGGTCTTTTCCACGAAGATTTTCCGGAACCACGGAAGATTTTCATAACAAAGAGAATGGAATATAATGATTCATGTAAGAAATTCGAAGCGGAAAATGATTTTGTGATGACAATTTGATGATTATTTATGACCAACTTGATTATGATCGACACAGATACAATCGATTTACTGGAGGCTTCTGTGAAAACATCGTAGGAATAGAGTCGGATGTATAAAGACGAGGAAACGGACACTCAAGTTAAACTTACGAAGCTTATTTCTGCTTGATGACATGCTCAGCTATCTGTTGTCAATCAGGTCGAACAACGACATCTCTCGCTTTCGTTATCGCGTTTTTTAATCTTCGATGTACAAAGCGAGTCTGCTTCTCGCCGATATAAATAGCTAAGTTGGGCGACGCCAAAGAAGCTGTCAGCAACTTCAGAATGTTTTCCAAGGGAAGAATCACTTGTTTTGCAACACAAGTGACTAGGGTCAACGAACTAGTAAGCCACAATGGCGTTTGTCACGGAAGGAACGGCTGCGTTACTAACTAAAAAGGAAATATGCTATAAAAATTCTTTCCCATTAAATGAAAACGGATTAAAATGGAAATTTTATTTATCCGAATGTGTATTTTAAAAATGCAAGATGTTAGGCAAGCAAAAATATTGAAAATTTGCTTGTGAAGAGCAATTTTGGCAATTGGCTAAATTGCCAAAATTTATTTATATATTAACTATATAATAAATCTTTCTATTCGTAAGTGATCTGATAATGTTTCATTCATAATATTAGGTGTAGTAAAAAGAAATCCATTATTTTTCCATTCAATTTCATGCAAAAATAATAGTTTCTTTTTACTACATCTAATATGTTGTGCAACAAAACGCGGAATTGAAATATCTTATATCATCGGGCTGATTGTTATGATAGAAAAACATTAAGTGGTATGCTACGGTACGAAGAAGAAGATAAAAAGAAATATCAACTTTTTCAACATACATATTGGACATAATGTAGTGCATTAGAAGACAGTTAATATAATAAAGAATTATTTTACTTGAAAATTTCTATTGTACTTTTTCCAATTATTTTATTTTATTTAAAATTTATTTATTTTTATTTTATTTAAAAAAAAAGCTTCTATTATAAAAAACTGTTAGTAAGAAATTAGAATAACCAATTTTATATAATATTCATATTTATAATCAACAATATATTTACTAACCATTGATGTTTTGAGAAAAAGTTTATTAACTTATTAATGCAATTGTTTATCATTATTTTATTTTTTATTACATATTTTTATTAATTTACATTTACATTTACAACTTATTAATATAATGGTTTATAATTATTTCATTTTTTATTACATATTTTTATTTACATTTATATTTAATTTTCATTTTATTAATTTAATTTACATTTAATTTATCAATGTTTACTTTATCAATGTTATATTTGAATATTGCGCTACTATTTAAGACCCAAATTTGATTGGCTAGCTGATTGCTTCGAATTGCTGTTACGCACGTCGACTCGTCTGTCTTCTTCCACCATGGACGTCAGCTCGACAGCTCGTCATCAGCTGTGGGAGACGTCCTTGATTACTACATCGCGCGGTCGACCACCACGCAAGGCGGTGGAGGCATAACGTTCCGGATGTCGAGCGCGAACATGTTCCGGGACGGCCAGTATCTGGAAGTGATTAAGGTACCGCGTGCAACAGCTGTCAACAGCTGGTTGTCAAGTGCGCCGCGCGCCCGCGCGCGCATGAACGCGCCTGTCAAACATCTGTTGCGAAAACCGGGCGATATGGAGTGATTTTCTTCTTATCTCCTTTTCTCCAAACCGTCGAAAAATATCTCCTTCAATAAGTGAATGATAGAACGTACGATTTACGTTTTGAACGGTCGAAAGTAGTAAATGGTGTTATGATATGGAGTGATTTTTCTCTCGTCTCCTTTTCTTCAAATCATCGAGGAATATCTCCTTCAATAAGTGAATAATAAAACGTACGGTTTATCCTTTGAACGATCGAAGATAGGAGATAGTGTCATGACAATTCGCTCGTTTTAATCATCGCGAGTTAGCGGAACGTTTCTCATTAATAATTTTCTGGAACGAACATGCAGCGATTTATAGAGCTTATTGCTTATATCGTATCGCAACGTGTCCGCAGGCCTCGGACGATTGCCTGGCGACTGCCGTGGTCACCGTGCAGGAAAAAACGGTAGAAATCAAGAATCAGAAGGTCATCACGAACAAGTGGCTGCAAGTCGAGGACTGGGCGGCTCTCTATAAGATATTGGAGCGAGCGGTTCTGCGAAACGGCCGTCAGGATGATGAATCGCATCGCGAAGGACGGGGATGCGAATGGAGAAAGTCGACTCGTCAGTTGGAAGTCACGTAAGAATGCAATTGTCGTTCGAGAATTTTTGATTGACTTTTTTTTAGTGAATTGATTAGATCAATTAAGGCCTGATTCCAGCAAAAAATGTAAGATTAATTTTAATTTAAATTACTTACTGTTTATTTTTTCTAATGCTTAATGAATATTCACAAATTAATTTTGAAAAAGAGAACAGAATTAAAAGTTATAGAAAGATTTAAAAAAGACAACTATAATAATGTTATGAATTTAAGTTAAGTAATTTTTTAAGTTAGAGAAATCAGGTTACTTTTTTAAGAAAAAAATAAAGTATAATTAATAAATTAAATACGTATGCTTCGTGATTTACTTACTCTCTAGTAATTAATTAAAAATAATATAAAACAAAACAATTCAATAGTTCATACTTATCTTCCCCAGGTTCAAAAGTTTCAACTCTAATTTCTTTCCCCAGACAAATAAAATCCTATATTTTATCGACGATTAATTTATTGAGAGATGACCTATATTGACTTTTGATTGATTATGGAATAGGATTATTAATTTCTTTTATTGTTTGGCACGTGGAAAAAAGATAGAGACAACAGTGAATTAAAAACTCATTGGAAACAATTCTGCCAGTTGAATAAATCATTAATTAAGTTAATCAAAATTCAATCTTATATTCAGGATGTATCTCATTGGAATAAAATTTTTATAACAGTTTAATATTAAAAATAGGTATGCATTTCTTAAAAGTCAAATAAATTGAGTTTGTTACATATAAAAACAATATTCTGTAAAATTAAAACGAATCGTTTCTATCGCTATATATTCTATCGCAATCAGAAATATATACGAATGTGTATATAATAATAATAATAATAATAATAATAATAATAACTCGCTAATTTCGTTTAACAGATACACTTTCGAACATCCAGAAAACGCAAGTGGCATGCCGTCTTTGCCCACGATCAAGGTACACGTGTCACCAGCCCGGAAGAAACCGGTGAAGCGAGAGGGTGACGAAATCTCGAAGAAGAGTAAAGTGAAAATGAAGAACGACGCAATGAAACGAACGAAAGAAGAAAAATCTCCCATTCAAACATTGACAAAAACCGATCGATTAAAGAAGACACCGAAGAAATCGACGCAGACTATCCCGAAAAAGACTGAGACTCCGAGCGCTAGCGTGAAGGAGCAGAAAGACTTGAAGAGGAAAAAGTGTTCGACATATACGCTCTTCGAAGATTTAGAGAACGCGCCGTTGGAAGAATACATCCCGGATGCGCCGAAGACAAAGAAATCGTGTCCGTTCAAATACGTTCCCAGCCAGAAAAGCGCATTGGAGAATATGCGATCAACTTTGAACGAATACACGCCGACTCTGTGCGAAGGCAAAAGCCTCATCGCAGAAAACGTGAGTTACGTGCCGAACTCCGTTAACAAAGTGGAAATGAATTACGAGATTTACGAACCAAGCGCTACCACAGAGATACCCAACAGCGTTTTTGAAGAGTATGTGCCTAATTCCAAGGGTCTCAACCCCTCTATAGAAGAGTATGAGCCTGATTTCAAATTCCCGAGTAAATTGATGAAGTTCGACGATAGTTATGTGCCCTCGAGCGTACGACGAAGCGTATCAAATGATTCGAAAAAAACTTCGAGCAAACAGGAGAAGTCGAAGCTGCAGAAACTAGAAGCTCATCGAAAGGGGGTAGTAGATAAGAAAAAGATGAATCTTTTTTCGTGAGATACACACACGTGTGAAGTGCTCAAACGTGGTTATAAGCGACTAAAGAAAGTTTTGCAAGGAGAGAAAATAGATTTTGGTACGACTGACGTCTGTAAAAAGTATAGTTTATCTTAATTCGATATATAAGACTATATATATTACATTATTGTATAGTGATATCCGTAATAAAATACCTATTCTTGCTAAGTATAATGATATCGATGAATTGATTATTAACAAATGTCGTTTACAATAGCTTGGAACTTGGCGCGAATAGCTGTCTTATTTCCATGCTATAAAATTGGTTATTCTACTTCCGAAATGCCAATTTCCTAATGTCTCTTGTATCAATCTTGTGCATAGATACATAGAGCCACTTAACGGTCGTCTTCGGCCTCGCTTGGAGGATCTTCGACCAAATTCTTTATAGGTTCGTATTTATTTCCCGCCATTTCTTCCTTAGATTCTTCTTTGGATTCTTCCTTGGATTTCATTTCAGAGTTATCTTGATTGAGTTCCTCTTCGTCGTCAGTATCATCATCGGCACCTGGATGAACGGAAACCTTATGCGTCGGACTGCCCATTGTCTGCATGATTCCCGGTTTCTGCCACATCTTTTGCGACTCCTGAAAATGACGAAGAAATATAATTATTATAATAAAAAAACAATATATGTAAATCAATTTACAAGTAGAAATTACTTTCATTCCGCTGACTTTCTCCATGTAATAATCGTAAACAAATTTAGCCATGTGCGGCATATCCTCGATTTCCATCGGGACAGTTGAGGACACAGCATCGTTCGGTCGCTCGGTGGGATAGAGTTCCTGTGGTAATAATTGTAGTTTCAACGGTCTCTGCATCAATTGGTTGAACGCTGGTGTCAATTCGAAACAGTTCTTGAAGAGGGACACGCGAGCGAAGACATAGAGACCGAGACGAGCACGAGACATTGCTACTACTAAACGCCTAGCGTCCCTCAGATGACCAACTGCGCGCGTCTTAACCAGAGAGAGCAAAATATAATCGTTTTGCTGACCCTGGTACTTGTCGACAGTTGTTACTTTATTCGGCCGGCCTATCAGAGGATTGTTTGCGCACCGAATGTTTATTACATCCCTTATTAGATGCTTCTGTCCGTTATACGTAGTCAGGATACTGATCTTGTCCGCCGGATACCCTAGCAGGCGCATGTACATGAACACCGCGACGCAATATTCGGCTTCAGCGAGATTCTGATAGAAGTAGGCACTAGGCTCACTCTCGCCAACGCCGTTGAAGTCTTCGACGTTCACTAGTTGGAAATCGTATAGGAAACCGGCGTTTGCTACCAGATATTCAGGACTTCGTTCTACGTGCGCCAAATTACCCAGTTTCTTATACCTCCAATTGTAGAGATTGCAAATGCTAGGTCTGGCGCGACCTTGGCCGTCGAGATCGACGGTGGGTACGCCCAATCTTACGAATCTCGCGAATAGTGATTGTTCCATATTCGAGTATTTCTGAAAGGCCATGTTCTTGATGACCGGTGGCAGCTGATGATGGTCCCCGATCATTATCCAACGTTTTAGACGATTATATCCATCTTGAGGATTTTGTAATAACAATGGTATGAAAGTTTCTATTTCCAAAATCTGCGCGGACTCCTCCATGAGGATATTGTCGTATTTGAAACCCATGTCGACAAGTTCACGACGTTTAAGCGCTGCATGCGTACAGGTCATAGCAATTACTTTGGCCTCCTTCACGAGTAAATATTTCGATCTGTCGAGACCCGATCGCAGTAATTCAAAAGCGCGAAACTCATCTAATTGCGTGAATATCCTCTCAATGTATCTGCATAGAAATATATCGATATAAAAAGCAGTTATGATTATCCATCTTATAAAGTGTTGTATTTACAATGCTAGAAATCCTTCCAAAATCTCGGAGAAAATATTGACCAATCACATTGATTAAATAGCCAAATTGTTCAAATATTATTTATTAATTTTTTTTCGTCCAAGATTTCAAAACGATTTCTAACATCACTGGGCTTAAGAGTTTAATATACGTTTTTTACCTAAAACAACTGCACGCAATCTTGAGGTCTTCCTCGTACGAATTTCGTTTGAAAAGTGGTTGCGGGGCATTGTCGAAGAACTTGTGGAAAGGGAACTCCTCATCAATTATGGAAGATAAATCAGATTTCTCACTTGTGTGCTGTCTTTGTTTGACTCTGGCCTGAAATCGGTTCCATCTCGTGGACACTTGATACATAAAGAAGTAACCCGCCGTTTCGCATGTATACGCGACATCGCCTTTTACATTCAAAGATTCCTGAAAAAAGAAATACATTGTAACGACTTGACATAATCAAACAATACTGATAATTTAAGAGATAAATACCTGTAATCTTTGAACTTCCAAGAGCAAATCTAAACGTTTGGCAAGAACGTAATTGACTCTACCATAGCGACTGAAATCCTTTTCCGTCTCCAAAGCCTCCTCTCCGTGACCGAGACGCAGCAGATGCCGTTCGTCGATATCGAGGGCCATTATCTTCTCGAACAATTGATTAAGCGCTTGATTGGAATGTGTTACGATCAGCGTCCTTTGATAGGGAAAATTGTGATATAGATTCGAGATAATCTGTACAGCGACATCCGTTTTGCCGGTACCAGGCGGACCGACGACCAGCGTCAGACCTGGCTGCATTCCAGCTCGTATAGCTTCGACTTGCGTTGGCGTAAAAGGAATCTGATTTCTGCAACGTAGCAATATATTCCTTCTCCGTTCAAAAAATAACACGTGCTATTAATGCACTATAACACAAAATGAATACTAACTTTTTCGGTTCGTTCGCTCTGTATGGCCCTCTACTGGGCGGCACGTGTGGTTTAACTATAATAACCTTCTTCATCGGATCATTGTTGTGCTTTGCAAGGACATCTTCGAAAATTAACTGGAATGGCCGCACCAGATTTCCTTCGTCCTCCGGGTTCGTTTTGATCTCGTACTGAGGAAAACTGGCTCGTAGATGATCGATATCGAGAAACGTATCGTTGAAGTCTATCGTTGCAATTTCATCTGGCATTCTATTATATCAAATATTTTTTAATGTTCAATTATAAAGATTATGGATTTAATATATTTTTTTTAGATTATTACGAATGTAAATTGTGCAAACTATTACAGAAATGCAAAAATGTTAATTTATTTTTCAAACAAATAATCAAGATAAATAATTATTGCTTGGAAGATACTGACGGAATAACTGCAGAAAGGTATAATTACAGAAGAATGTATCTACTAAATTATAGAAGGAATATATCTATTAAAATCTCAGACAGATTTGTTCATCCGTTTATAATCGATGCCGTTTCAAGCAATCAAACAAGAAATACACCATCAGCTTTATTATTATGTATAGAGATAGATAATAGATAGAGATTACCTAGAATAGCATGCTGCACCTGGATCGCCGTATCCGAGGATTATGTCGTGCAACCAATCGGGCACAACGCATTCAGTATTCATGAGCTCCCTTATAGTCTCTAACACAGCTTTGAAGTTGTTCTCCTTAGGTTTACGCCTCATTATGATATTAAATCCCTCGTATACGTCTTCGCCACCATGACTAGCGTTGTCCATATCGATTCGATATTGATTACAATCTAGCCACACTCTATAAGTGCGCGAATCGCCCGGCAAAATCGGCCTCGGTTCAGGGCCATCCTCTATCACTCTGCCATTCGAGTCGAGCATACCTTCGACTTCGCATCCTCGCACCGTCGTTAGACCCACTTGTGGCACGAAGGGGAGTTTATGACTGTATTTAGTGCCTGCGATAATACGACAATTACCTGAGAATTTTGATCTATATTATTATTATACGAGGCTATTACAATAAAAAAAATTTATTGTTGGAATAAAATCGTTATTGTTACTGCGTACGAAAGCGACTAAATTTCGCTGACATAATCATCATTTGATTATAATAAAACGTGTTTTATTGATAATAAAATGGAAAAACCTTTGTTTTTCTGAACGAGACAATTTATCTTTGCAAATACATTTTGCAATCACACTAGTTTTTTTGTAATAAGATAATTAATTATTATAGCAAATCATTAATTAATATTACAAATTATTAACATATTATGTATGTCAGCATATTTTTCTTTAGGTAATTGATTTTTATTTATAAAACAGTTTTAAATTACTCTTTTTAATATCCATCTTATCTTACCGATAGGATTCGGCGGCTTAACTGTGATAAGAAAGCACACGTCGTGCTTACGAAGATTTTCCCATTCGGATTTAATTTCCTTACGAACGCTAAGATTTATGGTCACATCGGCACGAACTCTTGATGGTCTGTTCTCGCCGACATTAGGTTTAGCCACCTCGACCACCGCAAATTGCGTAATAGGTTGTGCCATTCTAGCCCATCCACCAAAGTAGACACCACCGTCCTCTGCCCGCCTACAAGCGAAGAAAGAAGAAATATTATCACTTTTACTTTCGCGAGAAGAGAAGGTAACACGTTGATTTAACATACCAAGGACTCAGTCTGCTTACGGCATCCTCAATGTCTTGTCGTATCTCGTCTGCAAACAACGACTAATATTTAACGACTGATATATGTATTTAATCATAAATTAGATACGACAATGAAAAATGTCATTTTTTTTACTTTTTTATACGTACATGTAGATTCTAAACGGAATAAATTGAAGTTTCGTAGAAGATAATCATGCAACGTAAGGAACTGCAAGTTCAATTTTGGCAAAGCCAGACAGCCCTCGCCAGAAAAATATTCAGTCGGGACGATGCTCTCGTTCCATATGATATCCTCGGTTGGATAAAGGGGCATCTCATTCAGCTCTTCAAGCTGCGATGGCCTACGCTCGTGTCGCGATATCTGAAATTAAAATGCATGCTCTCTGAATTCAGATTGGCTGGATAAAATCTCTCGCGGTCTCTCAATATTTCTCTTTTTTTACACCCACCAGCAATTCACGTAAAAAGTCTATATCCAGGCGATACCAATTCTCATCTTTTTCTCGCTCCGTGGGCGGTACTAAATTCAAGTAACTCGCGATAGATCTCAATTTTTCTTGAACTAAAAAAAAAAAAAAAAATTATTCGCAATTCAACGAAGCTAGTGCTTCACATGGTTTTACATCAATATAATTATTCTCTTCTAATAAATTATCTTGCAATATTTTCAAAATTAATACTTTACATATTTTTTAGGATACTCTTATTAAATGCAAAACTTACCTGAGTGAACCAAAATGTTTATATAAAGCATCTCTGATGTCGACACTGGCTACATTGGCCAATGCGAAGCTTCTTAGATCCGGAAATTTCGCAAAAACTGCATTCTGTAGAGTAATAAAAGTTAATAATATTAATCTCAAGATTTCAAGCATTTATTGTATATAATATCCATGCATCAGTATTAATGATGCAACTAATAGGATTAATCATAATTAAAATTCTTGTTTTATGATAGTAAATCAACAATTGATTTGCGAAAATCATATAACTTGGTAAAATATATACATGATATAAAAATCAGGAATTTGCTTATTATTTTACATATTTAAAATTATTCAGCGCATATACAAATCATTTTTTAAATAGTGATCGAAATTCTTATGTACCTGTAAAGACGTAATTTTAGTGTAATGCAACTCCGTCATGTCGTGATCCGTCAAGGGATTGCCAGTCTCCTCGCTGATCTCGAAACGGGCATAGAACTTGAGCATTTCTAAAAGCTATAATTAAAAGCGAAGTGAAGATAATCAAGCTTTATATAGGAGGGAGCTAATTAAATCTTCGTTTGGTTTAATTTGTTTTCTCCCTTTCAATAAACTATATTATTGCTAAAATTAAATATTAATGCCGTGAAATGCTTAATAAAGTTTATCAATAGTTCTGATTAAAAAAATTTAATTTTCCTAGTTTATATTTTAGTTTATAATTAAATCAAATTTTTGTCTAAAAGACTTATTATTTCTTCAACTTTATCGGATTAGTTTAGGTTATTGTTCGTACTCGATTTGCTCGACCTGGTACGATCGAGCGTACATTATGGGACAGCTTTTCTTATATTTCGTGAGCACAAGAAGAAAAAAAGTAATGCTTCCTTTATCCCCAAGAAAACAATCTGTTGGACCATTAATTCAAATTGGACCTGCCTTAGTGAATAAAAAATCCATAACAATAAGGATAAGATAAGTTACGAGAAGAGTATGGTTTTCTTTTCATGGAGACACATGGCTATGCCTATATGCGATAAAACCAGAATCAACAGAATCGTTGCATTTATAATCGTACTTTGACGTCATAGTCGACGAAAGGACCGGCTGTAGATATATTAACCGTTTTTCTCGTGAAACGGAAAGGTTTCCTCCTCTTCTATCCTTCAGAGAAATTAAAATTTTTTTGTCGAGGAATGAATGTTTATTTCCCATACATTTCATTCAGAATTTAAAAAAATTTTGATGATGATTTTTAATCATCTTTTTAAAATTTGTAACTCTATAAAAAAATTCAGACTATATATTTGCTTCATATTTTTAAGAAGGTGGTTTAAGACTATCTAAGAAGTT
>NW_012130080.1:4773986-4777816 GCF_000143395.1 Atta cephalotes | reverse complement strand
ATTATATATAATTATTATTATTGTATTGATATATAAGATTTTAATATCTTAAGATTTTACATATGTCCCATTACATTATAAACGTAATAGCATCTATCATATTCTTTGAACAACTTTCAAGATTGATAGATTAATCAATTCACCTCTAATAGTATACTTAATAAGTCATGAGCGTGCCAATTAATATGATTCGTTTGCATGTTCCAGATATCAAATAAATGCGGTTAACCAACTGCAGTTTAAAGGAAATATCGCACTGAACGTTAATGATAGTAATTAATCATCGTAATTATCAGAATTTCCTAGTGTTTCACCGCGGCCTTCGTTCGCATATGCGTATATAATACAATATCTCAGAAGATAATTCTAAACTTTCAGAGTAGTTCACGGATAGTGTTTGCAGTGTGTTATGGGTACATGTATCAGCATTTTAATTTCTGTGTATAAAAAGATGTTGAATGCATAACGGTACTACACTTCTCTAACACGTTTCTCTGCCAGAATAATCATGTAGCGTGACGTTCATAACACTACGATACTACTATGCTCACAATTCCTTTTCCTCTCTTCTTAATTAATTAGATGTCTATCTTTTTATATTTTCTTTCTAGTATCACTCCTTCCTCAATAGCTTTCACGATTGCATTCCTATTTGCGTATCAGTGCGCACTTGAAAAGAAATCTGACTGATTCAGTGAATCATTGTTTTGATCTGGCCAATATTCTCGAAGGAGTCGAAAGGTTCGTGAGAAAAAAGGATGGAAAGGAAAAGAAACAAATACGTAGCTTGGTAGCTCGCACTGCACGAGTCCATTCAAAAGTGGGAGAGGATTGGCGCTATCTCAACCGTCTCTGCATCGCTGGTAAGCTCCGGAGAACAGTCTACCGTCACGTTCAGTTTCGCTCGCAGCGCAACAACGTAAGCTCCAACACGACTCATCACTCCAATCGCTTATCAGAGTTCAATCGTATCGGCCATCAAAACACTCACTAGACTTCTCTGTAAAGCTCACGTGACACGCGTCGAGGGCTTTTCTCGTGATTTCGATAACGTGCGTCAGACATCCTGTCTGGATCATTCTGAGCAAATAGGAAATTGCCTTTTTCATCAGTTTTGAAATAAAAGCAAAGATCGAGTGATAAGAAGCCGATAAGGTCGTCGCAATCTTCTCATGCTCCTCACGTTTGCAACAGTCTAAGGGCGGGGGAGGAAGTAGAAGAAGTACATTGACAGGAAGTTATTTGTGGAAAATCGCGATAGAAGCAACCAGTAGTATCGAAATTGTCACTCAATTGCTGAAGAACTTCTCATAAGAACTACAGAAAGCAATCATTCCTTCCGTGACAAACGCCAGTGTGGCCTGCTAGTCCGTTGACCCTAGTCGTGTGTATCACGCCAAACAAGTGATTCTTCTCTTGGAGAACATTTTGAAGTTCGTGTTGCCGACAACTTCTTTAGCGGCGCCCAACTTAGCTGTCTATATCGGCGAGAAGCAGATTCGCTTTGTACATCGAGGAATCAGGAAATGCGGTAACGAGAGCGAGAGATGATGTCGTTGTCCGATGTGATTTACGGCAGGCAGCTGAGCACGTCAATCAGAGGTAAGCTTCGTAAGCTTAATTTGAGTATCAACTTCCTCGTCTTTATGCGTCTAACTCTACTGCTCGTAGTGTTTTCACAAAAACCTTCTATAAACTGGTTTTCTCTACATAATCAAGCTCGTTATAATTAAACTGTCATTGCAAAATCATTTTCCACTTCGAATTTCTTAAATGAATAGTTATATTCCATTCTCTAAAGCTTCGTACTATGAAAATTTTCCAGCGTGGAAAAGACCACACACATTCTAAAGTTTTTTCTCATCTAGCCTAAAACATCATAGTTTCATCAAGTAGGAAGAAATATTCAGAAATCATTCATGCTTCGCATTTTATGATTTAAATAATCATTTATTCTCTTTATTTTATAAACCCGCGTTTAGTAATCATGTTTTTTTCTGTTATCTACTTCATCATCAGAAACTTAAAGGAAGATCGAATGATATCGAACAAAAATTATTTATCTTAGACACGATTGTTAGTATTTTATTGACAAATCTGCACATGAAAAACAGAATCGAATTTGCAAATTGTACATTTGTACTCATATTTGTTGTGCACCTTGCTTTATTTATGAAATTAACTTCATCAACCAATCACTAAATGTAAGTGTAATTTCGTTTTAGTTTATCAATTTAAATCTATTATTTTTTTAAACTGCGGGTTATATATTTTCATTTTTTAATATAAATATATTAAAAAAATATATTTACGTAAAATCATAAAATATAGTTCATTGATGTTCTACAATGCAAACTCATCTACTAGAAATTGCAATCATTCATTTATAGCTAATACAATCCGATAGAATATTCGTTCAAAATCGATATTCAATTAATTTATTAAAACCGGATCGTTATACAATGCATGATTATAAGAAATATCGTGATCATCGATAAAAAAACTGCAATTTATCGTCAGTGTTTTCCGAACAAGGAAGCGGCTGTACTAAAGAGAATTATTACTAGATAATCAATTTGCAATCAATATTAATGCATACATCATATGTGCACGTGTGTCTTGGGAGAAATATTTCGTTGTTTACTTGGAAAACGTAAATCCGCTTAGAGTCGTTAAAAACTAATATCAAGATAAGCGCACTGTACATTATTGTGAAAAAGTAGTAAATTCTCTATAAATGTAGATGACGAGATTAATACTTTATCGTGACATTTCGTAAAGCTAATTTGATGTGGAGATATAGTGTGCATTAAGTAAACTAGTTCGATTATCAAGAGCTTTCGTTTGTGTGCGTTTTCTGTTAATAGAATAAAATATTTCAAGCGAACGAACGTCACGCATCATATTGTTAGCCTCATTCGGATATCTTACCCGTAACTTATTCTTGCACTATCGTAAAAAAATCCCACGATTGTACTGTCTCCGTTTTTGTTTTATATAAATTTTATTATAGTTACGAGCAGCGGAAAATTTATCAATGTAATACTTTTCTTTTTTTCGTATATTTACAAACATGACATGATAAGGACGACACGTCAGGCATAAAAGTGACAATTGTTTATTCCGCTCGCTCATTATACGTAATATGGCAATTGTGTCTAATTAAACATGGACGGCGTTTACATCGCTTTAATTAAGTCGTCCCTGCAGCGACGGCAAGCAAAGGAGGTGACGTCTGTGCCGATAGTTAATCTCACGATTTACGGAAAAGTAAAAATTATTTTCAATGTCAAGATTTTTTCCGAGAAATTACATGACAATAATATTCGACGATTATTATTCTTAAAACGTGTTGTAAAACGCGTTTGTAGATTCTATTGATGATTTACGATATAGGAAGTATCTTGTTTATAAAATTATAATCTCGATGTTTATCGGCGAAACGGTTATGATTAGGTCAGAAAATCATACCAGAAAACTCATCAAAATAATCGAGAGAGAAAGCGAAAAAATATATATATTAACGACGCTAATCGTTTCGCAAAAATAATATTATCTGGCGGAGATTGCGAGACCGAGATATATCATTATAAATAAAAAATATAAAAATTAATAAAACGTTTACTGATAATAATAATAATTTTAACATATCGGAAGTGTAAAAAGAAACGAATATAATTTAGAAAACATATATATATATATATATATATATATATATATATATATATATATATAATAAATTAAATTAATTAATTTAATTAATAAGTAAGTAATTAATAATAACTATAATATATAATACAGACTAATAACTAAATAAAACTAAAACTTTA
>NW_012130080.1:4754243-4773966 GCF_000143395.1 Atta cephalotes | reverse complement strand
TAATGACCTTGACTCTTTTTTGTGAAGAAGTGAAATATTTTACTTTTTTTTTTAAGAGTGGTTGCATTTTCATTCTCTTAAAGTAAGATTTTATTGCAAGAAATTTAGAATACACATATGTGCGTCCAGTATACACGCACGCACGTGTGCTGTGTAATCTAACGCTTGTTAATAAAATGTTAACAGTTAAGAGTGCCGTCCCTCCTTCTTTCGCAGCGATTGTATCATATCGCATATCTGCCATTAGCACTGAACTGGGTTACCGGTACCATTTCTATCGTTCTTTCCATTGCATCTCTTACTACGCTCTCTGGATTAAATCATACGCTCGTTTCTCGTCTTGTGTCTCGTGTTTCCTTCGGAGGATGTATGTCGACATAGACGGAGCTATAGAACGTATAATATGTATCAAGCTTGATTTTCTTGATCTATAAAGAATCTCGTTTTTAATTTCCGTTAAAAATCTCATAACCCCCGGATAACTCATGTGATAACACCGGTATTACCAATAAAAAAATGTTTTGGTATCAGGCCGACCCTTGTGTGACACATGTGGAAACTCACGCGTTACGTATTTTGCACTAGAACACGCAATACGTTGCATTCAAGAGCGCTATTAAAAAATATTATTTTAATATACTAAACCCGTCATTAACGTGCAATATTATAGAAATAAAATAGATCATGCTTAAAAAAATACCTTCGCATACGAAAGCATTTACAATAATAAGATTGTTATTGGACAAATATTATAATCTTTCTAAGAAATTGGCTTAATTGAAAAAAAAAAAAAAATTTACTTGTCACAGTTTCGCATTTATAAATGTCATTTCTTACTGCTGAACTGTACATAACAATGTATTTTAAACTACATCTTCTTGGCAAGTGTGTCTTTTCACAGAAGAATTGAGTCGACTGCATTTTGTATCTACGCTTGAACAATCAAAATGTGACGTTTTACAGATCTTTGGTTGCTGTGGCTCTGCCTGTTCGCGAGTTTGATCTCTCCGAGTTTATCCGTTAACGTATCATGCTGTCCAGAAGGAACGATGTGGCAACGTACATCCAATTGCTCCGACGGCACACAAATCCGTCTAGACTGTTCGAGTATCTTCCTGATGGATCCTCTGCAGAGCAAACATGACAACTTTACTGTTATTCATGAGGAGGGCACTGCTTGGTTACTACCAGACATCGACTATGAGAAAATCCCGCTTGACAGGTAGAATCTCCGCACTATGGCGTGAATTTATTTACCGTTTATCTGTGAAGAACTAATTTATTATATACGAAAGAAGAAATAGAAAAAGAAACAGAAAGAAAAAAACATACACACAACTGGATGTTGAGAAACATAAGAAAAATCCTGGTATTCAGAAATTTTCTGAGCTCACGTAATATCTCGATGCTTTATTATGACAAGTTATTATTGCGCAATAATCCTATGCAGTGTTGTGTTCAAATTTTCTATAATAGATGGACAAGTATCGTGCCTAATTCACGACTGCGATTTTTATATAATGAATCCTTTTATTCATTAGATTCTGCGTAGCCAAATCGATGCAGAACGGCGGCGAGATTGCCTTGGTGTGCTTCGATCATGAGCTGATAGATGATGGCATATCGAAGATGTGGAAGAATATGCTGATCTGCATCGTCAGTATCATTTCGGCGATCTTTCTCATCGCCACTCTGGCGGTTTATGTTATATTGCCGGAATTGCGAGAGTTGCAGGACAAGGCGATGATGGCCACTGTCACAACTCTAGCGGTCAGCTACACTGTCCTCTCCATTCAACACTTACGACCGAATATGGACGATGATTATATCATCTGTGTTTCTCTCGGTATATATAATTATACATATAATTAAATTGTGATATGAAGAAATTTATCATAAACACACAAATATTTTTAAAAATTGCCTGGTAAAAATAGTCTCTCATTCATCTTTTGTTTTAATTCTCGTCTTTTTTTATTATTATCTAATCCATACATCTGTATTTTAGGGTTTATATTATATTTTGCCTTCATGTCTGCGTTCTTCTGGATGAACATCGTGGCCTTCAACGTATGGCGATGCGTGTGGTAAGTGCTAAGCGAATAAATCATCTGAGAAACATTGTTATATGAAAAATTATAATAATTGTATCTAAAAAATAATAGATACTTTACAGTTCGCATATAAAATTTTTTTTAAAATTTAATGATATGTACAGGTTTAAGGGCAAGATAAAGGAACAATCGCTCTTCTACGCTTATTGCGTATGGGGATGGGGCGGTCCAACATGTTTCCTGATCGCCGCACTGACGACGCACCATATGTCCGGAAATCACTTGCGACCTGGTTTTGGCGAATATACCTGTTGGTTTAGCGGTAAATTTCAAAGAAATATTCCTATTTCTGATTTTAAAAAATTCAGCAAGTGACTTTGTTGCTTCAACATTGTTGAAATATGATTTAAACCTTAAGTAGGTGTATCAAAACCTCTTTTTCTTCTTTTGAAAACTCCAGAACCACACTTCAATCATATATATGCCTTCAAATCATATATATATATATATATATATATAAAATTTTGCCAGTGCACCTATTTAGCAGTTTAAACGTCGTTTCACCAGTTCTTCTGATGTAAGATGAAATATGATTATTTTGTGTCTATTACTTCATAGGCGCTAGAGAGACGTGGGCGTACTTTTACGGGCCGGTTGCTGTTTTATTAATATTAAACATGCTCTATCTCGGAATGACCAGCTGGCGTTTGTGGCATCAATATCGCGAGTATACGGGAAGCAAGTTGCGAATCCTGCGATTTAAGTGCCTGCTATATATTAAATTGGTGCTCGTCATGGGTATTACCTGGATCTTTGAATTGTTATCATTCGCTATCGGGTCGAGAATGGATGAGTTCTGGTAAGCAATCGTTAAAACATTCTATCTCTGCATCAATGTCTATCAATTATTAATAAAATCATTCATAAGCATTCTTTTTTGTTAGGATACCGACGGATCTGTTGAATGGTCTACAAGGATTTATCATATTCCTGCTTCTCGTTGCGACGCGGAAAAGGGTGCGGAAATTATTGGCGAAGAAGCGATTGTGCGGTATCGCTTTCCCAAAATCCTGGGCCGCATACGAAGACGAGGAGTGCGAAGCGGTCCTTCCCGAGGAGCTCGAGCTATCTCAACAAGGCTAAGGCACGCGCATCTTTTTTTTTTCAGAATCATGACGCGGGTTAATTGTGAGAAATATTCTACAAAAAAACAATCCAATGATTTATTCGTAAATTATCTATAATCGGACGTAGATAACGCGATTATTGTCGAATTTTTAATTAATTTAATTCTATAAATAACTCATTTGTAGTTACATTTTATTTTCTGAATATTCTCATTAGACATGTGAATATTCACATAGTCTTAATTATGTTAATCCATTATTACTCGTGATTCAGTTTATAACTGGCAATATTATTTTATCTCTTATTAACGTATGTTATTATCATCTTTTATTTGTATAGCGTCAATATAAAAGCGACATAAAAATCGACATTTATCTGATAAATTAGGTAATACAAATGTATGTTTTAAATGCGATTGTCGTGAAACGTGTTGTTTTCATAGCTAGTGTAATGGAATATATTATTATTAAACACTGTATAAGAATCTCCATAAGCGTTATGTAAATGTTGGACCGAATTACTGTATGTATGTGGAACAAACTCGTGGAAAGAATATAACGAAGAATAATTACTCATCGGTGTGTAATATCATTTCACGCTCGTGATTCAATTACAGTCCTCGTTTAAATCACTCTCGAAAACGTGATGACAACGAGTCATTCGTTCCCACAATCCTAAGTTTTCCTACGAAAATGCATAAATCCGACTCATTCATTCGTTGTTTCCTCCATTATCAACTCATTGTCAATCACAATCGTGAGTACTATGCATGACATATCTTGCTTGATAGGTCCACGTGGATCTTCGGCACGAGATATCTCGCGTGCGATGAAAACATTGCGCAAGTGAATCCAATCATAATTTTTAATAAATCTCTAACAGTGCATTAAGGCATAAGCTATCAAAATAACCGTGAGCAATAAGTTGCGATGCAAAAGTCGCTTGTATTCCGAGTCCGAAGGCTACTGGACACTTTCACCGTACGTAGGCAAGACAATAGATTCGCGTATATTGTAACATGTGCGCATCAGTTCAAGATATTTCTTACTAAAAATCTGATTCAAGCAGTGACATAAGTTTAAACAACAAGTTTGTTAAATTTGTCGCCGCAGGCGATAAATATGTATGTTAAATATGTAAACACATCTGTAGGCTTGTCTCACTTCCATTAATTCAGCGCGTCATTCATTTCGACATATGTTCAATTATTTAAATTGTATAGAGCGCGCCAGATTCAGAGGTTCTTTGCTTGTGGATTCTTTGATCAGTTCAATGCTGATGCTTTAATAAACTAAAAATGTCAAGGATAACTTGTAGCATAAAAATGAGTAAATTGCTTACCAATTTAATACGTGATATTACTATTCTCTTTTGATTGTATTTCAAGACCGAAAATGATTTTGGTGCGCAATTTGCGGAATTGAATATGTATAATATATAAATTCAAACTCTGAATATTTAAGTATCAAGATTCGCTTTGAGTGGATTTATTTCTCTTAATTAATTAACAATTATTCTCTTAATTTAAACAATATCCATGCCATATCGATTAAAGAATTAATAGATGAATAAAAACCCATATTCTATACAAACACATGTGTTGCATCCCGTCAATAGAAGATTATAAATGTATCAAATAATGCCGCGTACAACAAACCTGATTGCATTCATGTGATTCTTGTTGTACTAAAACAGATGCCTAGTACCAACAAACGAAATTTGTTAAGCAAATTAGATTATTCTGAGACAATCGATGTCATTGAATGTAATCATTCAACTAAGCAAGATACAATACAAAAATATTTTCATGAAATGTTTGTTAACATGCAGAAGTTTCATATATTGTTTCTCAGCAATATCTGTTGTCTATAAATACACAACAGATATTGCTATTTAAACGCAATTCTTTCACGATAAAGATTTCTATCAAAGCTATATAAAAAGAGAATTTTTATTAAAGGACAATTCCTATTAAAGCTTTCATAATTTTCAGCTTTAAAAACAAGATAAATATTTTACTGGACTTTGAAATACTGATTCATGCTGTTATGCGAAGAAAGATGCATTCGATATAGTTAGAATTTCGTATCTATGCTTTTTTCTTTGTTTTTATAATTATATCAAAATGATTCAATAATAAAGTAACGTGTAATTGAACGATCATTTGAACAAAGGTGAATTATAAAAAATTAGAGAGAAAAAGAAAAAGGAAAAAAACAATCTATAGATAGATGCAATTATTGTCTCTTCATGTAAGTGGCTCGTAAATAAATATATATATATATATATATATCACTTGATATGTGAGTTTACAATGACTTGATTGTTCAACGAAATGAAAGAGAAACGAGAGACGCGTCGTTGTTATATATAATTCATTGAAAGCGTAAATAGAGCATGTTAGCGCACACTAAGTGCGTCTTGAGAATGACCGTAAAGAGAGTGGACTGACAAGAAGGGGAGAAGCCAGTACAAATTACTGAAGCCCGCAGTCCGGAAGATCTTATTTATCTTTCTGAGAAGAATCATTATTGGTCTATCTATTTTTAGCAATATTAAATCGACAAGTCCCACAAGAAATTTCGTGAGAATCCTTTCTTTAAGTGTCAAATAAGAATAAATGTTGATAATAGACAATAGCATTTAGATAATGGATACTCTTTTATTTGGACTTCATTTATATTCCAACATACTTAATTTTCATTCACATGATAATACAAACATCTCGCCAAGGAAACTGGATATTTTTTAAATCTGAGTAATTCTAAATATACATAAGTATACACATGTATAACATTTGACTGTAATACAATGTTTCCTCAGAATATATGAATATATGACGTATTTTATGTATCCCATTTCATATTGAAGTTCAAAGAAGAAGTAGCAAATCAATAATACAAAGATGGAACGAGAAGAAAACAGGAAAAGGCGAAGAGCGCAATTGCGTATTTGTAAATTCATACAAATACCACAAACTTATATACGTTAATACTTATGACAGTATTCGCGAGAAATATTCTTGTCATGCTTTGTATTTTGTCTAATTCACCTTGTGATAATTCTGACGGGTAAGATTAAGAATGTATCAGAAAGAAATCCCTTTTATACCTACAATGCCAAAGACTAAATGTAACAATTTCGATAAGAATAATCTCATAAGATCGTTTCAAGAGATATGTAAGTTTTGAGTAATTTTTCCGAGTAATTAATATTGCCTAATAAGACAAATATTAGCCTGATTAAAAAGATTTGTCCCTTTCTTAAATAATTCTTACATTAATAAATAAAGTTCTTTTAATAAATCCAATAATTTAGTGTTATGTAATTTATTCATTGATATAGCAAGCGTAATCCTTTGATATATTTTCAACAGAGAGATTTAAATTACTAATATTGTCTTATTGATGACAATATACTTGTATGTGCTTAACTTTAAGCACACATAAAATAGATACATATCCAATTGTTCATCAAATATCAAATATCTTATATGTCTAAAAAAAAGTATCTCATTTTTAGCACTTCTATACATTCAATAAATGTATCTCATAATAAATATGAGAGTTCACTCAGAGAAAACATATTTATAAGTGACTTTTATAATTACTTTTTCTCTATAGAGAAATAGAGTGGATAGAATAGGATAGAATAGACATATTAAATTTTTGGATGTATAAAACTCTTTACAATGAAAGTATATTAATTCCTCCATGATAAATCTGATAAAGAAAAAACAAATGACAAGAAAAAGCGTGTATTTTACAGACAGAAAGGACAAAATAATATAACGAATATTACACAATTATGAATTTTTTTAAAGATTAAGACATTTAAGAGTTCAGAATGTATTATCGAAAGTGAAAACGGAGCGCACAAAGACGCGTGTGAGCGCAGCGCTGACGCGCGCCGTTGTGTCTTTGAGGCAGCTGGAATGAAGGTAAATTCGCTTGTGGCCGTCGAGGGACGCAGAGGGGCCAGGGAGGTATGATGCAGCAAAGAACGGGAATGTCATGGCGGCGAACGTTGGCAGGGGTAGCTAGGTAAGTAACCAACCGCGGGACGAGAGGCACTGGCGGTGAGGCCAGGTATGGCGAAGCAAGCATGATACGCGTCACGATGAGCTGAGTGAATCACGGATGAACGCTTCATGAAACAATCGATTGATTACACGGACGCGGCAGTAACTCTACTTTTCTTTTGACGACGAAGAAGCGAAAGAATACGTGTGTGTCCGCGAATGCAAATTTAAGGAAAAGATCCGCGCGCGTTTCGGCGTCATGTATCCAAGAATCGTGTTGCTGCTCATCGTTGCTTGGGAGACGAGGAACGTGCTCGCCGACACCGAGACGCGACCCGCCAGCGCCGACACGAAAGTGAGAATCGGCAAATGTTGCGAGCTCGAGGAGTTGTTGGTAGACGACCGGTGTACACCATTGTCCGAGACCAATGAGACTAACTGGGTACCGGAATTCGTAAAGGATCGAGATGCAGCGGTAAGAACGGGATATGTTCCTCCTGGCCCCAAGTACGAGTTGAAGATTGGACGACCCAGATGCGATTCCGACGAGCATCAGTGGCACGTGTACTATTATCCATCCGGGCCAGATCGACTGTTGATTCTGCCGACAGGTGTGTTGCGCCATTATATCGTTGATCTGGCAAAAGGCATGGATGAGAATCGCGGCATCTACGGCATCGCGATGTTGAATGTCGATGACGATTATGATGACGATAAGGAACACGCGACCATACACTACGATTATCCGTTCGGGCATTACTGTGCCGACAAAGTTGTGCTCAGTGGAGATCGGATGGTGGCGACGTACGCTATGCTTTGCGTGCCGGATGTTGCTGTACGCTGGACCGATACCAATTATCTGATGAAGCATGCCATCAATCCTGCCTTCCACGCCGTATCAATGGCCTGCTATCTGGTCGTCGCGGTAGTCTACTTCGTGCTACCACAGCTGCGCGACCTCGTCGGCAACATCATCACCAGCATGGCTCTCTGCCTCATGGTCAATCAGTGCGCCTCCACCGTCAGGATATTCACAGAGTTCGGCAATCACGTTAGCTTCTTGGTCGCCGGTACGTGAATCGTTTGTGATCGTTGCTTTCGCTTAACGAAGTTTCAAGAATAACAAATCATTTTCTTCATGTGATTGAGTCACTTGCAACTTCGCGATACGCGCGGCTTATCGAGAAATCTTTTTCGAGATGCAAATGATTCTCGATAATGTCTTCCTGTGACGAAATCGGTGTGTCAATGTCTGATTATCTCTGACGTATTTAATGACGCTCAATTAAATTCTCTGACGAAATTGCGTTCTATAGAAAGAAAAATCTAGATAATTCAAATTTATCAGAAAAATAGTTATTACGCTTCAGAATGCAGGAATGCAATAATTGATGCACTGTTGCTGTATCGCACACTCAGCGAAGTTGAGACATGACTTGATATAAATCATTTTATAAAATTACCGTGGGTTATCTTCTCTTGTATGTCGAAGCAATGAAATTTGCAGTCACATTCTTTTCATCTCAAGTGCATTAGTTCCATCTGCGAGACACGCGAAGCCGAGTTAAAGAGACTCGAATGAATCATATTTTAGCGCGTGACGGAAGGACCAATTAATAAGTGCGACCGCTCGAACAACCTTCTGCTGCGAAAGCAAATTACAGGACAAATTTCCAGGCCGGATGTGTGCCAGGAAATACAATACTGAAATAATTTCCGTCTTTTTTTTTCAGACACGATCATGTATGTTTTCTTGATGGCCGCTTTCTTCTGGCTCGGCGCCTTGGGCTACTACGTGTGGAACACGTTCAGATCGCGCAACGTTTTCCTACGGGTAACCGACGGCAGAAAGTACTGCTACTACTCGTCCTGGGTCTGGAGTTTGACGGCCTGCTTAGCTGCCACAGCAATCTTCGCGCATTTCGCCCTCGAGACGAACAAGCCCACTGTAGGCGGCACGACTTATCCCGCCCAGGAGACTGTAGGCTGGCTCGGACTCTCCGTGATATTCATGTGTATCGCATTCACCATCGTGATCGATCTGTGCCTAATACTGACGACTGCAAACAGGATCAAGCGGATGAGCACGTACGGCCGTATTCATCACAAAATGAAATACAGTTTCCGGATGTTTGTTTTTCTCTACGCAATCATGAGCGCCGGCTGGTTTTCGCTACTGCTCTCACAGTTTAAATACGACGCTTTGATATACTGTCATATCGTCATGAATCTGCTGCAGGCACTGCTCATTCTCTACGTGTGCGTATTCGGCCAACGAAGAGTCACGTTCTTACTCGGGAAAACGTGCAACTGCTGCGACTCCGGTGACAACACCGAAGGCCTCGACTGGGGCGAGGAGATGACAGCTATCAATGCGGGTTATTAAAACGCTTTACGAATAATTACTCGTGTTACGAGCGTGATCTGTATTCAAGTCGTGATCGAGTGATGACGATAGCGCATTTAAATCACGATTAGTAAAATGCACATCGTTCGCAGAATAAAGAGGAATGCATATAACATGTTTGAAGTGTGAGAAGCATTCCATACAGTCGTTAAAGTACAAGTATATTCGAAGATACTGAAAATATACTCTTTGTGCTTTTTTATATTGTACGATCATCATTTCAGAGTCATAGCTCATAAACATATATCTTTTACGCGCAAATTTTACCAGACATAGATATATGCGCATATATATTCAAACCAAAAGATATTCTTTAGAAAGTGTGAAAAATGCGTGGATATATCTCTATTTCAGAAGGAAAACAGTATTATGTGCGTACCAGCGTTACTTTAGAGAAGTAAATATGAAACGTGCAAGAAAAAAATACATTAAGATACATATATGTCGGAGACAATATCGGACAATGCAGCGATATATTGTAAATAATGATGCAATAATCAAATTAATGTGCAAGTTGAATATGAAAAAAGTCAGGAAAGTCGACGAGGCATTGAAAAATTTTATAAAATTAAAAAATTTATAATGTCATCATACAAAAAATATATAATGTAATTTGATTATTGAGCTCGAGCCGACAAACGATGGCACTGATAAAATTGCGTACGTCTTTCGTATTTCATGTTTGGTGATTATGCGTGCCTTAAAATCAATCTCTTGCCTTATAAAAATGTACGCTTATCGAAACATTTTTATCACTTCACAATTTTAACTCGTCTAGTATCTTGCATTTCCATGTTCATAGCGTATCATATTGCCACAAGTGTACTGATGTAGATTTTAATCTAAATATAAAATCGATTATATTATGCAATATCGCTAATTTACGGACAAATTTGCCAGCGGACGTGTTGCACAGTATAATTAAAATATGTATCACCGAGTCTCAAATGATCTTATACGTTTAATAGTATTTGTGTTTAATATTTATATCTATATAGTAAATCGATTTTTTGTACGAGAGAAATATTAAATTCGCTAAATGAATCGAATCAATATCGTAAATTAAATTATTTAACCTGCCATATTTATATATTTTACGATAACAAACATATTTAGCAAACATTTTGCAACAACTTACCTGTCCGAACAAACTTCCCTCTGGACGATGCAGCAGATTAGATAATTGGCAACGCACCACCAGATGATTGTCATCCATGACAGTATTGAAGAAACGTCTGGTAGGAAGTAAAGCTTCGAGGTCGATGACCAGTTCCAAAAATCTCTCGCAGTAACGCACTTTGTCCGGAAGTACAGGTCCTATTAAAACCATGTAATTAAAATTTTTAATTGAAGATAAATTTTAAATTCTTAATTTTATTGCTAACAAGATTGTAAATAGACTTCACATTAACATATGAAAAAAGTGATCTCAGTCAAATTGGTTGAAATTATGATATGTTTTGTAGCATATTGATTGCTTCTACAGATATTTGCTATAGCATCATTAAAAGTTAAAATGTTGAGTAAAATTATCCTGAAAAGCACTTTATTTATATTACAATTTTTGTCATTACATAAGCATCTATGCAGTTAAATTAAATACATATTTAATCATATATTGATTTTCATTACTAATTATAAATAGGTTTTTCTCAGTATGTACAAAAAAGAAGGATAGAATGTACATATTTGTCAATATATTGTCAATATGAATATCTGTGCCAATGGTTATTTAATGTCTGACATTATTATGTTTGGGTTATATATAAGTACAATATATGCCTAAACAATTAAAAAAACAAATTATATCATAGATAAAGAGTGGTTATACAATTAAGTGCTTATACAATTAAAAAAACAAACTGTAGAAAACTGTAGATAAAAATACTTTTTAGTCTAATTAAACTCAAAATAATAATTTTCAAATGGTGGTACAGAAAAATCTAATTATTTTTATGATTTTGCTTATTTTTTATCAGGATCTCATAAACTACAAAATATCATGATTTCAGCCAGAAATCATTTGAAATCACTTTTTTCATTTTAGTTCTTTTTGGCTTTATTAAAAAATCAAGAAATAATATTTTTCTAAAAAATATATGTAAAATTTAATTTGGATAATATGTAGAAAGATTCTTATAAATACCTTCTGCAGGAATCGTTTCCAATATCGTCATAAATTTTATCATAAGTTTGTGCAAGAATTTACGTTCCCATTCGAGTTTTTCTTTATGCTCGAGATTATCTTTTTTCCTTATAATTTTCCAATATTTCCTCCATTTTGGATATTTTCTGAATTCGAGTTCTCGTCTGCCTTGTTGCAAAGAGATCCACATGGATAGTGACACCAGCCTTTTGGCTTCTTCTCGAACCAAAGATACTTCCATGGAATTGAAGCAATGATTCAAGAATACTATCAACGCCGTCTGTTCCTTCAGATTGAAGTCCATTATACTTTCTTCCAAGCACGCTTCGAGAACATTTTGAAAAAATCCGGCAAACTCTGCCGAATTCTTTTCGAACGCCTCCCATACTTGCACTCGCTCCCTAAACTTTTCATTCACCATGACAACGATAGACATAGTGTGCTCCCGCGTGGCACTCTCCGCCTTGTAATTTGACCAGAGAAAATTCTCCAAGTACTGGCTGAACTCTAGCATCATTATCCTCCGGACAGAAAACTTGGACGCACATATTTCCTGCACGTAAATGTCATCTACTACTTGCGAGTTGAACGCCAGATGCGTGTTTGTAGTGTGTGGTGCCCAGTATTTATTCGCAAGCTGCAAAACAACAGAATCACATAAATTTCCATTTTAGTGACAAAAATGATAATTCTAAATTAACACAAAAATGATAATTCTATTTTTGGATACTTTCTATTTAGTGACACAAGTCAATATAAATATCATCCCTATCTTTTTCATTGAATGTCAAGAAAGATAAAATGATGTTTATAACGATTTGAGCCATTAAATGGAAGCATCCTCTATTTATTTTGGCAATCAGTGAGTAATAAAGAATGCTTTCCAACATGATATACAAATGACTGAACAGAAAGCATCTAATGTAATCACACAAAGAGATTCCAAATCTACAAAATAGTAGCAAGAAAATTGTCTGATCACAAAATTGGAGTATAATATCTTAAAACATAAAAATAACAGCAATAATTAAATGAAAAATTTGCCTGATCACAAAATTGGGGATTTCATCTTCAACAATTTGCAATAAACATCAGCGAGAAGGTCATCAAGAATAAATACCTGGGTAATCCTGTCCGCGTTGATTTGCTCTACTGTAGGAGCAGGATTGTTGCTTTTGATAGGCGATGCGTTCTCCATTGTATCCGTATCAGCTGCAAACTGAACGCCACGAGTTAACCTAACTTAACCTAACTTTCTCCATTCGCCGGTGCCTGCGACGAATTTAGCGACTTGCAGCAGGTAAATGTTGCACGACGTCGCAAGTGTATTCTGTGGAATACGCAGAATAATTCTCGTTGAATTCTTTCGATTCAATATCGTTTTAAATCGTTTCGAGTCGTGTCTAATCGCACAGTTCACGCCGAATACTCACAGTTCCACCACTTCCACCATGCAGTTGCGTACAGTAATACAGTTCACAAATCACAACTTCACATCTCTTCACGCTTGCAACTTCCTGCATGAGAAATAATAAAAAACTACGAAAAAACTGGAAAGAATACAAGAACACTTCGACAAAAAGCCTAACCGAAAAGTGGAATATTCAAATAATTAAATATAAAAAAATATTAAAATATTAAAATTCAAATATTTAAATTTGTAAACCAACTTTTCGTTGTTGAAAGAAGAGGATTCAAAAAAGCGACTGCGTGTGGCGCGAGATTCAAAATAAAAATCCCGTTCACATTAATTAATAAAAGAGGATATTCATATGATACTGTTAAAATAAGAAAATATCTGACTTCTCTTAAATGAGATGTAACATAACGTTAGTACGAGAAGGCAACGCAGCACATATTTAATGAAATTATTAAATATTTTAAATTAAATATTCTGAAATTGTTAAATATTCAAGAATTTTTTTATTCACTTTTATATTTAATTTTCATCTCATCTCAATCGATCCTAAAAATACATATGTGAGGCGTGTCTACGATTCGGATTTGGCGCGACTTCCCATCACTCGGTCACGTGACTGACTTTAGTTCGCTCCAAGTCTGATCCTCTGCGGAAGGCAACGCCGACAACTCCAACCTTTCCAGGAAGGGGAGTTTGGACTTCTGCCTTGAATCGCTGTGATAGAATGAGCTCTGCCGATGGTGTAGCGCGGACTGATTTGGATTCATGGTGCGACGCGTTTTAAAGTGACATTTCGCGGCACGTCGCCGTGAGGGATGCGCGTACGCGGAATTAGCAAATCGTCGCCGCGCTCTCTGGGAACGAGAGGACTTCCCCCGCCCCTCGTCTCGCGTCATCCGCCGTCGGTGACTCGCGTTTGGAAGGAGAGAACCTCGGTATCGTCGATATGGCCGTTGTCGAGGAGTTCGATTACTTGTGCCGCTTGTGCGCGACCAAGACTGGCATCCTGATGGGCCTGCCGATATTCGAGGCCGGCGATCAGATGCGCAACATCGATAAGAAGATAGCGGCCTGTCTACCGGTTCAGGTAAGGATGCAGCGCAATGAGTGAACGCAGCATCATGCTGACAGCAGTGAATTAATTTCCTATCCTAGTTTTTTAAATGCCTTGGCTTTGGATCGAAACGAATGAGTCTCTACGTTAGTTTACCGACTATTCGTTCTCTTCCCAAATTAGAGATGTATGCTTTTTTCGTACTCGATTAATGTTGCAAAGCGTTAAATAATTTTAATTGATGTTTATCCTTAAATAATTATACAGCTATACCTTATACAAAAGAATAGTTAATTAGAATTAATGAGTATCTTATAAAAGTTTTAAATTCGTATACTTTTATAAGATTTAAACTCTGCTAAAGATTTAAACTCTACTATTTAAACTCTGCTAACTTATATTTTTATTATGCTATTATAATTAAATAGCATATAATTTATTTTATATTTTTATTCCGAGAGTAAAATAGAATGCTAATGTTTACGCTCTAGAAGATTGGATAAATAATGCTTATTAGAACTATATATTATATTATAATTTTACAAATTTTAGGTGTCGTTGACAGATCAACTACCCAAAGTGATCTGTGAAGATTGCGCGTTTAAGCTGGACCAGTTGTTTGATTTCCGTGAGAAATGTCTACACACGGAAGGAATGTTTATGGAAATGTTGAAGGAGATTGGCAAAGATGAGATTGTGCATCTATCGGAGCACGCTTTGGCAAGTGTGAATAACATGGGCACAATTCAGAGAAACCTGACTAACATACAGATTAATAATGAAAATGTACAAAGCCATTCGGCCGTAGCTCATGAAACTACAGAATCTACCATACACACGATGCAGGTAATGGACGAAATGGACTTGGCTGGTGGTGAACAAGTGGTTACACAAGAAGAAATGAATCAACAAGATACAGATATACAAGGCATTGACTGTTTAGATGGTGATACTGTGAGAATGGTTGATGAACATATACGAGAAGTAATTAACCAATTTCTATCTACTTTCTTTTTGTAAATCAAACAAGTCATTTATGATCATTATTTTGTATATAATGTATGATATGACAATGTAAATCTAACACAAGTGAAATAGTTTATTTGTATAGTTTATCCGATTAAAAATAATCGAATATTAAATAATATTACGTGGCGTTAGATAATTTCGATTGATGCTTTAAATTTAAATTAATAATATTAGCTATATAAAAGAGTAATTAATTAGAATTAATGTTGGACGTCTCTTCCAACAATGTATGTATTAAAATTTTGTTAACTTATACTTTTATTATTGTGTTATTTTATTATATAATTAAATAATATGAAATATATTTAATATTTTTCCGAAAGCAAAATAGAATGCTAATGTTTATGCTGCAGAATAATTTAAGATATCGTTCTATTTTTTTTAATTCGAATTTTAATTTATGATCTGTGAACCATTTTATAGGTTTCAAACCATCAAATTGCAATGCACTTGGATAGTGATATTGCTGTAGTGGGAAACCTGGGTGGCCACTTGAGTCAATTAGGGATAAATTATGTTACCTCTATTAATCCTGAAGACCAGAGCCAAGAGCAAATAGTACATTACTGTGAAAATGTAAAATACGAGGCAGATCCAATAAAACAGGAATACCACAGATTGCAAGATAGATTAACCACGGAAGAGTCACAGCACATACTCAAAAATAATGTAAATATGTTGAATAATGGACAAAATTTATAAGAAAAAATTAATTACTATTTAGAATCACAAACAAATAAAATAGTCATAAAAATAAAAATTGTTTAAGGAGAATTTTGCTTGAATTGGATTGGAAAAATCGACTTTTTTTTCTTAAAATTTCACATTTCAAGAATATTTAATTCAAATTTTTATTTTATTTTTTTGGTTCAGATAAAATAAAGACAAGATATGATCATGCCTACTAATTGAAAATAATTTTCCGACAGCGGAACATATTTTATATTAACAACGTAGTAAATAATTAATTTTAATAAAAAAACGTAAGTAAAAAAATTTTTAATATCATCCAATTTTTGATCCAATTCAGGCAAAACCTTCCATAATATAATTGGCTTTATTTTGTAATGTATTGTGTAATATGGTTAATATGGTTTTATTTTGTTTATATCTATTTTGATTTATAATTCAGGTACCAGTAGATAATTTCGTCTCTTCTCAAGCTGAAACGGAAAGTGAAATAGAAGAATCTTGTATAAACGAAAATGGAACTCACGAACATGTAGATTCCATGAGCCTACCATCTACGAGTCAGATAAACGGCGTACATTGCGAAATAATGGTTAAATACACGAAGAGAACGAAACACGCATTATTAGAATCTACGCTTAGCAATCCTACCATAGATGAGACTGGTTCTAACTGGTACATGTGCCCGTTCTGCAACGAAGCAGCTTTGGAGACGACCAATCTAGCCGCACATTTTGAGCAGCATTTCTGCTGCTGTCCCTGCGGCCTATATTTTACTAGTGTCGAGGGATTAAATCTACATAAGGAGCAATGCGATGTATATAAAACTGACGAAGTAGTCAATAAGGAGGAAAAGGATGTACAATTAAATGTAGTGTCGTTGCAAGAGAGCAATCAAGAAGGGCAGAAGAAACAGTCGACGGTAAGACGGAAGTGGACCGCGAAAGTGTGTACGGAATGCGGCAAGCAGTACAAGTCGAATTACAAGTTACAGGAACATATGCGCAAGCACACAGGCGAGAAACCATTTCAATGTACGACATGCGAGAAGGCGTTTCGCAGTAAGATCGGCCTCGCGCAGCACACGGCCACACACACAGGCCAATTTGATTACAACTGCTCCACATGTGGCAAAGGATTCCAGTGCAAGAGCTATCTCATTGTACATCAAAGAGTACACTCAGACCTGAAACCGTACTCGTGTACGAAATGCAGTCAGAATTTCAAGACGAAACAGTCACTGCTGGATCATGAGAATCGTCATCTCGGCGTGAAGCCATACATGTGCGAGATCTGCGGCCGCGGTTTCATCACTAAGGGCCTCTGCAAGAGTCATCAGAAGATACACTCCGGCACTGATAATCGCCAATATCCATGCGCGGTGTGCAACAAGATGTTCGTCAGCAAGAGTTACCTGAACACGCACTTGCGCATTCACACGGGCGAAAAGCCATATCTTTGCGAAGTCTGCGGCAAGGGATTCCTCACGCGGGTTGATCTAAGGATCCACTCGACCATGCATACTGGCGAGAAGAGCTTCAAATGCGAGATATGCGGGAAGGTGTTCGCTCGACGCGCAGCGCTACGTTGCCATCGACGGTCACACACGGGGGAGCGTCCTTATAAGTGCGACGTCTGCGGCAAAACGTTCACGCAGTTTAGTCCAATGGCAATCCACAAGCGTTTACACACCGGTGAACGACCATACGAATGCGACGAATGCGGTAAGGCTTTCGTGTCTAGATCGACTATGATGTCTCATAGAAAGAAGCATCACATTACGAACGTTGTACAAAAGGATACAACTGTGACGCATAATGAAGATGCTGAGGTCAAACTTATTCTCTCATCCGACATCATAGTCAGAGACACAGACGATGGGATTCACGTCAGTGCAGATTGAAGAAAAATGACGTACGAATTCTGCGTTCAAGTCTAAGACACAGTTTGGGTGCTAAGAAATTTTCATTGATATTTGTAGATAAGAACTGCTTTCATCACCATAATGTATTCTGTCAGTGTACATTTTCAAAAACTTTATATAAAGATATTTTTACAAGCAATGCATACTTCTTGTTGAAGTATATGAAGATTGAAAGCTATATTGAATTAGAGCGACACAACGTGATTTTATATATTCTATAATGATCATGATAATCTTAATCATCATTTAACTTTTTTCTTCGTAACATCATATTGTAATTACAGATGTAAATACAAAATTTTTTATATTAATGTCTACATTGCTTTCCGAACATTAAAAATAATATTTATTTATTAACGAACAAATAAACTGATTACTGAAACTCTAGGAAGAACAAATAAACGCGCGTTGTTTTAATTTTGGAAAAATTATAGCAAGTTTATTACATTTAATAAGTACTATTTTAGCTTATATTAAAAAATATATTTCACTTTGTTTGAAAGATAAATATAACAGATTTTAAAAGGTAACGACTTATCATTAATAATAATTAATGATAACTTGTTTTATTATCCATTTTTGTAGTTTACGATATATAAATAGATTTATTAATATATATAATAAATTCGTTTAAGTTTTATATATATATATATATAAAATTGCATTATAATCGCGTATTATTGTAGAATATAAATTCAGCAGCATTATCGAACAGCATGGACTTCAGGTAATGATGATAATATAAAATATCATTTACGTACTTGATTTAAACAATAAGTTTTATCAAAATGTAAAAATATAAAAATGTATTAACGATCGAGTATTTAAGATTGTATAAAATATATGATTTTTCTTATTCCGTTTACATACATACATATTTACGCATAAGAAAATTCTATAATCTATTAGATTACATTTTTTATATATTCCTGAATCTTTACCTATCATAGAAAAAGTTGTAAGAAAAACAAAATATTTTGTTATAGATATAATAGAGTAAATAAGTATTTACTACTATATCTATTCATTATTATTTAATAGTAAAATAATATTTAATAATAAATCGAAGGCTGATACGCTTTTATGATGAAATGCTATTCAATGATGACAATGCTTTTGTAATCGAACACTTTCTGAATCCTCCCAAAATAATCCAAGACAATATAGATATAATTAATAATTAACATGAATTGTATATTTTTATACAGCTACCAGGAAACATCTCAATAAATCAGCTTTCTGCATTACACAAAGTAGAAATTGTGATATATGATAAAATAATTGAATGTTATATTTGTAAGATTGTGATGAATATTATTATTAACAAATCTTTGAAGAAAATATATAAAAAAGCTTCACACTGACGTGTTTTTAGTTGGCTGTATGTTCCTAAATGTATTCAGGAAATTACATTGAATTTCTCTCACAGCTAAGATCATCTTTAAAATCTCATTAATATTAAAAAAAAAATTAATTAGGTCGAGTGGAATTGAATATAATTGAGTTTACTGAAAATTCACTTTATTTTGACAATACGAAATAATATTGCAGAAGAGGCTGCTTATTACGTACCTCAGTTGACTCTACCAGCAGCAATAACATTGTCGTTGACAATGCGCATGTAGAAAGTATCGGCGTATCGAAAGATGAATATATAAATTTATGTATGTTCGGTTTTCTTTTTTTCAAATATTCTTTTTATTACCTTGAATATATATATATATATATATATATATATATATATATATATATATATATTATATATATACTAGTAGTACGTACGTAGTTGTTGTTATATCTACTACAATAGAGTACGTACGACTAACTAACCTTAACTAACTACGTACGTC
>NW_012130080.1:4741386-4754223 GCF_000143395.1 Atta cephalotes | reverse complement strand
TACGTACGTAAGTAACGTAATAAGTAATTAATTTAATTTAATTTATTAGTTGTTTCGGTTTTTACGTTTTTTACTTTAATTAATTTATTTATTTACTTATATATATATATATATATATATATATATATATATATATATATATATATGTATATGTATACCAGTTGAACGCAGTTGTTGTATATGCACAATGAGTACGCGATAACAACCTTTACAATTAACTGCTGCTGGCTTTGCCTATATCGTTCTACAATTGACAACGAATATTTATTCTATAATTTGACATTAACTACCTACACAAGGCATCGATGACATAATTTATTTAATAATTCTGTCGCCTATCATTATATCTACATACGGGGCCCCTAAGCTACGGATAACAATAAACTATTTAACAGGATTCATCAATTGATGACCGCAAATTATACAATACACATTTATGTGACACGTCGTGGCTTCGTAAATATAAAATACATATAAAATTGTAAACGGCTTTTTAAGTAGAAAAACAGAAACTTATGTGACGTTTCAATAAGGTACAAAATACATTTGTCGTTGTTTAATAATTCCCTTAGAATTTCAATTTGGGGCACTATTTACTACTTTACAGTTTTCCTTCTGTACGTATCGCTCGATATTTTGTAAGCGTGCAGGGGCCCACGATAAATCGGTGGTCGTTCATGTGAATAAATTTTCTAATTTCCTAGCAGTGTTAAATTACGTATATTACAAAGCACCATGACCTAAAATTATAAATATACAGGGTGTGTTTCATATATAGTATATAATAGAAAGGAATATATCCACTTTTGTATGTATTTTTTTAAAGAAATTATATATGAACGGAGAACCAATAAAATATAGTCAAAATGTTGTCACACTGATAAAATTTTTACAAATATAAGACAACGCTATATACATTAATGTACGTAATTAACACCCTATATATATTTTGACTATTTATGATTATGTAAGATTAAATAGAATTACATCTTAGATTAGTTACATGTATTTTATATAACAAAACAGATATTAACGGAGATATTCGGTTAAACCAAAACGTTTTCATTTGTCTCAAATGTTACATATATAATGAATGGTGCATGGTTTTTGAGAAAAATTTCTATATATACAACATACACGTTTTTTTGTGGTATTTTTTTAATTGTGATTATATTGATCCCAAAGCTGCTTCTTAAATATTAAGCTTATATATAAACCTAGCATAATCACAGCGATTTATCCGAAATGTAACATTTACCACAAGAATATGAAAAATAATATTGAAAAATATTCAAATTTCTGTAAAGAGAATTGATTATTTAACTGCACAAAATAATATCATGCAGATATGTAAATGTGAGAAAATTTATTGGATTCGATTCAAGCCATCAAGAAAATGAATATTTCTGATGTGTTGAATATACAGTTCAATTTTCATTTGCTTTGAGATCAGGAATGAATTGAATATCTCTTTGTAATAAAATTATCTTATCACGCTTTTAATTTCCATGCAATGAATTTGCTATTCAATTACCAGACATTCTTATCCTTCACATTGCAAATTTTTAAATTAGTAAAAAATTTTACGACACATATATTGTCAACATAAAATATTTAACACAACGAGACACATTAAATTATTTCTTTTGTACAAAATTACTGATAACTTTTAAATAAATTTCTGAATAGATTTCCGCTGCTATATACGTTACATGTCAGTAAACTGACACAGATATCGAACTGTTAATTATAAGTTACTGTTACTTTTACTTTGTTGTACACATATAACGTAAAATAAGAACATTAAAATTTCTGTGCAAGACGAAAGCAGCATGACATAATGATTTAAATAAGATAAAAATCTTCATTTGTATAGTTCATTATTTAACGTATTGTGCTGCATTTGCTTTGAGTAATAATGGTGCTCAGACATGAATCATTCTGATTGTAAAAATTAGAAAATTGTATTATAACATAGTGAATATAAAAGTCATATTTATGCTCTGTTATCAAATAGTAACAATACAAAGAAGAAACACAAATCAGGTGCTAGTCTTATTTCTGAATGCTGCTGTTATTTTAACTCATCCTATTTTTGTGATATATCAAGTATTTCTCATTTCCATAAATTTGTATTATATTCTAATGTTATAATTTCCACTAAACACTTAAAATTATAGCGCCAATGTTAAAGTAAACATAATTATAGCAATGTAGTCCTTCAGTCTTTCTCTCATTTCAGCTAATTGTCATGGATCAATTCTTTATGCTCGTTATAATATATATATGCAAAATTTATGATTTTTTGATGATTAAATCATTCATTGGATTAATGAAAATCACTCTCGTCTTCATTATTATAACTTTAACTTTTTATATATATAATATGTGCGATGTAAATCGTATCGTAGGATAAGAGGAAAGAGACGGTTGGTCCTCCTTTGATATCGGATGTAGCAGCACATGTATATGTAACATTTTTACTTATATCCAAATCTAATATTCACGATTTTTGAAAAATCTTTCAACAAGAAATGTTTCTTCAATGAAATTCTTCATTTCTTTTTCATTGCATGCGTGACTCAATTTATATACTAGCTATTTTATACAATGCAACAACAATTAAAAAAGCTTTCATTTCCTAGAGAACTTATACTTTTATCGGATATTACAAGTAAATATACAGTACGCACTATCTCATACTTTATACAATGTCGGACAGTAGCTATCTGTAATGATATAAGAGCTCTGTCTTACCTTACATTATTGTTTAGCATTTGGACGATTTGGATGTTACAAATTCTTGATTTATCGACACATACATCCAAGAAGATTTAAATAAATCGATTGTACATCGACAAATTGTAACTGGACCGATGATGGAAGTTGAAGACAATATCCTGGTGTGCATCACTTTTTCACTCGATTTTTTCTACTACTTTTACATTTCATCAAAGAAATTAATGCAGAGATACACACTGTTAATTGAAATTAAATTTCCATAATAATGTGCTACATATAGTCAAGCAGTGTCACTGTGTGTATTTCAACAATTCTTCGTGTCTTAATATATGTAGAAGCTTCTCTAATATCATTTGTTTCAGCACTGGTAGATCGCTAATGTCACGATCGTGAAAAATAAAGTTTTACCAAAAATGAAGAGATATAAATTATATGAAATTGATGAAAGTTTATACAAATTAATTTGAAAATCACGTATTTTCCTATAGCAAAATAGCTTTGTCAATTTAAATAATAGTATCAAAAATACATATATATTATAATAATAAATTTAAACAACCCAAAATACAAGATAAACTTATTTACGCGTATACATACTATTATTGCTCCAATGTGCTACAACACTGATAAATGGATGCAAGGTTTCATTCAATGTGTCCAATCTAGCCCAGCTTCATCACAAGGTTTGATTAAATTTAAATATTCCACCCTAAAATAAATACTGTTTACATAAAATATTTTTTTCTTTCCTCTCTTTCTCTCTCTTTCTTTGAGATAAGTTATTTAGGAACTTTCATTTTATTCATTTTTTATAAAATATAATACCATTACATTGCCTCTACATGTTAACGGCAATTAAGCACCAAGTGAAAATTTCATTCACTTACAATGCTACTTCATGGCGAGCGTCTGTTTGAGATGGCGCATGAGGTGGCTGCCAACGTCATGTACCTCAGGCCATTGCTTTAATACAAATACTATTCCCAGTACGACGAATGTAGTCGTTAATATACGCACCCTGCACATGAAACAATGAGGCTTAGTACAGCTGTAACAGACATGCGAAAACAAAACAAAATAATGAATGTGCAAAATAAATTCAAATGATTGCAGTGATTGTGATAGATTATAATATGAAGATGAAAAAAAGAAATATATAAATTATTAATACATACAAACGATATCCATTATTGCACAATTATATTTTAACTTTCTACTTACGCATAGAAATCTATAGATATTTAATAGAAATGAATATAGATAATGATAGAGAATAAAAATCTAAATAGTTCATTAATTGTTTAATATCTCTAGAACGCGTAAAATAAAACGAAAAAGTGATATCAAAAGAATAAGAGAATAAAATAAAAAATATCTCAATGATAAGCTTACCTAGTTCTGAGAAAAGGCATCATAATACCAGCACCCGTTGCAACAAGGAGCAAAACAACTTGCAATACTGTCAATACTACATTTATCAATTTTACAACTAACGCTCTCGCATTGCTATTATCTAAACCCTCCAATGTCACATATTGTTGATGCTGTTGTTGTTGATGTTCCATTTTACAAATTTTAGTTTGACAACTTTCTAACATCTCATGTATATCTCGTAATCTATCTTCACTTTGATATTGCACTTTCTCCTCCATATCTGTAATAGTCTGCTTCAAGTTTTCCACTTCGTTCTGATGCAATTCTGTTAAATCATTAATCTGCTCTTCTAAACGTTCACATCTAAAACGTTCTTCTTGGAGGGAATGGGAAAGATATGTCACTTCCTGCTGTAATGTCTGTAAAAAAAAAAGATTAGTCAAATATTTGTATGCAGATAATTTTGCAGTCGAAAATAGTTGTACGCAGATAATTTTTTTTTAGAAAATATTTTAATTTGAATTATCGGATATATTTAAATAAAATTAAATACAAACCTTTACACTATCTAATTTTTCTCTCATTCGATCAAGATTTTCCCGATGTTCCTGTAGTTCTGCAAAAATAGATTTGAGACTCAAGGCTGCATTATTACTGTGACATGTATGCGGCTGTCCTCTACTACCAGGGCCGCTTTCACTAGTTACGCTAGAACACTCCGATCCTTCCTCAGACGGAAACTTCATAGCCGCTGCACTTTGGGTAGATCCCAGACTGCATCCACCCGGAAGTGTAGCCGATCCATGGTGAGTTTTATCATCTTCAACGCTAGCGTTATCACCATTACCTGCATGCGGTGTATCGTTTACATAAAAAGTCGAGCCATCTGCAGAGACACAGAGGTGGCAAGTTAGAATGTTATCCAATACCAAACCTTGGCCTTTTGAAGTAATATTATTTTTAATATGTTATTTAGTTTTCTCAAACAATAGTTAAGTCTCGTTCCAGTTTTATTTATTTTACATCTTTTTTATTTTTTAAAAAGTCAATCGTTTCACAATATAAAATGCATTTTTTAAATCGTGATAGTAAAACAATTAGTTATTATATATTTTAGCATCATTACAAGAGAGTATTGGATAACTGATAGTAAATAAAGAAAGGCAAATGTGTAATTATAGAAGCCATTGTAAATTATCTAATATTTTGCTACATAATAAGATAATGTTAAATAAATATATGCAACATAACGTGTGATAAAATTATATCGAGTAACTGTTCTGCATCAAAAAACAAAATAGAAGTTTAATAAGCACAATCGAAAGCAAAGAATATATACTATATAAAATAACTAATTTTTAATCATATTTATACATTTTACAAAAACAATAATGTATTATCATTAATCATTTCTTTGTAAAGAAGATAGAAGCATGAAGCAGCAAAAAAATAAGAATATTGTGCATGAAGCATATAATAAAGTGTAGTGTAACTCTCGCTCTTTGGACAACACATTACTTACTACTCTCAACTGCCATGATAGCAAAAACGTTAAAAGATATTTATTTTCTTATCTAAATATATGTCACATTTTTAAATAAATGGAAAGAATAGATTATCTGAATCATACTGTAAGAATTATACGATTTTATTTTCTGCATAAATAAATTGCATTTAAATAAATTACATTTATTAATTTGAATCAATTTAAATTGTTGTTTTACCAGGTAACATGTTATACTTCAGCTTGAATTATATAAAATTCACTGGAAATTTATTCTTACTTACGTGATAAAGTATTTATATTATCGGCACTTCCAAATTTATTTTTAATAAGATGAGCAAACTCTCTTGGTTTAGACATTACAGTTCTGCAATAAAATATGATTAAACATGAATAAGCGTATAACGTTTTGTTTAACTATACTTTTAAAAATAATTTCTGGTAAAAATGATTAAGAAAATATATCCTGTATTAATTTTAAATCGGAAGGATATTAATGGCAGTGCTAAAACAAAGTGATGAATCAACCACATAAGAATAGAGTTTCAGCATATTTGAGCATGGGATCTATTTTTATATGAACACTCACCCTGAAAAACCAGTGATTCCATCCCTGATGTTTCCTCCTACATGTCTGGAATACAAGCCCAAATTAGTCAAAGACAATGCTTATCAAATAAATAATATGTATATTTATATGGACCTTATTTAGTGATAAGTTTAAATATTTTTTTAAGAAATATTTTTTTTAATTAAAAAAACACAATTAAAAAATCATTTATGTATAACTCACTTAAGTCCTTGTCCCATGTCGCGTAACATTTCCCTCGGTTGTCTATGACTCGTCGGTGCACCATTCATTTCATAATTTCTTAATTTTTTTGTGTAACTGTCTAACTTTTTTTGTAACTGTGAAATACTGTGCGCCGATTTTTGATTCTTCTTTTCGAATACCGTTTTAATCCTAGTTAATTGCTGCTTGTCCGCATTAGCAGCCAATTTCAAATACTCATTGACGTTTTCTAAAGAGTAAACATATAACAACATTTTGTTTTTATGTGTATTAACTAAATTTAAAAAGCTTTATATTACCATCCCGTGTGGTTTGTTCTATTCTTATCTGTTCTCGCGTTTTAGCAATTTTGCTTTGAATATGTTCAATAGCTTGACGAACTCGTGCTGCACTAGAGTCGACATCATCGCTTATCAACTCAGAAGAACCATTTGATAGGAACGATTGGGTTGTGTGATATTGTTCCTATAAAAATATAATGATATTTTTCATTCAAAATTGTATAAAAAAAACATAAAAAAAACTATAATGTTAATCCTAACTAGAACTAAAAACAATAAATAAATAATGCAATTTAAATAAAAAACAATTTACACTGTTATTTTTTTGTAAAGAATTGTAAGATCTTTATTTATCGGCTAAAGAGTTTAAAAATAAACGAAACTAATATAATTATTTAAAATATATGTATAGTTATACTATTTTTAAATTACTATTTTCATAACTTTGACTACGTATTAATGATTGATAACTTTGCAGCCTATTATGTTAGTTAATGTATACACAATAGCAATATTATGTAACTCTTTTTATATAAGAGCACAAAGATATATGCTATAGATTGCATATACACATTAGATCTAGATAAAGTAATAATCTTGCTGTTTTTTATGCAGAACACTTATTATCTTATATCTCATTAGACTCGAGATTATTTAAAATGAATCAGAAATACATACTCCTTCGTCATCAGTCGGTGGATGAACATTTGGCACAAACTCGTCTGGTTCGGCAGTGTTTGAAGTATTACTTGGTTCATCCATGGCATCCCCCGTGCGGATTAAATTTCCTGGTGACCTTTGTCTGTTACTGCCTTTCATATTGAGGCTACTTCCGGTAGCACCACCACCACTACTTCCACTGCCTGTGCTACCCTCTCCTTGAGAACTGAAACAAATATTTAACAAAGGTTTATTTATTATTATAATTTCTCTAATTTTTAACAAATTTAATCCGTTTAAAAATTAAATTTTATTTAACAAATTTTAAAATTTAGAATAATTAGTATAATAGTATAAAAATAAGTTAATAGATAAGTAAATTATACATATATACATATGTAAATAGATTTTGTATGATTCATACAAAAAATCGAATATTAAATGACATGCAATAATAGTAAATTGTATGTATGTCTATTATACTAATAGAATCTTACATTGGGGCATTACGCAATCTTGGAGTATGATCCAAGTTTGCTGTCGGTTGTTGCTGCAGTTGAGATGTCGAAGTTGTCCTACTAGGAGATCCACTGCGCGAACTGTTTTTACTAGAGGTGTTCACCATCAAGCTTGCCATACCTTTGTTCTAAGAAGGTTGTCATCTATCTACTTCGTTTCAATAAGTTCAGGTTGAACCTATGTACATAAATTACAGATACAAAAATAATATAAAGTACAAAAGTAATACAATATTGTATGATATTTTATAAAGTAACAATGGCCATGTTGCTATTATTAATCTATTTTTATTAGAATCAATCAATAAATTAATATTTGATCATTTTAAGCTGTAAAAAGCAAAAGATACAATTCTAATAATTAGTATCAAGAATTAATTAAAAATTTTTATCTCATATGGGAGAGATTATCTCTTGATATTATTAGATAAATTTAATATCAACGGAATGACGATATAGGATTTATGATAATTTTTTATCTTATTGTGATTCATAGATTCTTCCTTGAAATAAACCGTAGTAAAACAAGCAAGCTCAATTGCGAAAGCTTATGTATCTCAATATGCATTAATTTATAATTTTATTCTAATATCAATATTTATGCATTATAAATATTATGTAAGGATAAAAAAACATAAAGTATAAAAAATTACAGAACAAACAAATTATACTCCACAATGATTGGACTCCAATTGGTCTATCTTCGGCAGTAATTTTCTCCCTAAGAGGTTACATTATCTAATTTATACTTTAAATATACATTAAGCACAGAGACATCTAAATTTAGAATGTAGAATACTTCATATAAGGAGAAATATATTCACGTTTCAGAAAAATTATTTCTATTAATACATAAATAAAATCATTAAAAATATTATTTGTATCTTCGTTAAACCCAAAAATTTTATAGGTTTAAAAAATTGTTTAATTAAATTATATTAAGATAAAGCTTTATATTTAATATAGATAAGTTGTGTATTTATATTAAAAATTTTATGATCATAAACATTAAAATTATGTGCCAAGAACTATTTTTTTATTCTCTATTCGGTCACAGTGGAAAGTGCTGTATAAGCACTACTTTTCTTTTAGTTCTACGTCGTATCACTGCCTTTAATTTGATCATATTAACTGATGAATCATTGCTATTATCATAACTACCAATGCTGATTTGTAAGAATGCCATATTAGTGAGGATCATAGGCCGAATTATAGTTCTTTTAAAATTCTATATCCATCTCATTCATGTTTCGGTTAACATTTATTTAAGATATAAATACCAAAATAGAAATACATAAGTATGAAAAAGATTAGAGACTATAACAGAATCTGGCCACGAAATGATAAATTTCTGATTGGCCTCTGTTTTGCAACTTCAGTAAGAAATCAGAATGAATAAGATAAGTAAATATAAATTAGAATGAGAGAGATAGCATATATGAAGAAATAATATATACTCTCTTCTTTCTCACTCCTGTTTTAACAAAATTGCTCGTCATAAAGTCTCTAAAAAAGATGAAATCAAAATATTCTTCCGCATTTAATATATGCAAAAATCTGATTAGCAAACAAAATTAGGAATGAGGAAGAAGAGAGAAACTAGTTTTTCAGAACGATCATTAGTTCTGCCAATTCATGAATAACGAGGAACTCAGTTTGGCCAGCACATTGACATAAACATAGATGAAATCAAACTTACCGATCACGTGGCTGGCGATAGTCTCGGCGGTGATCTTTAGACGGCATCTGGGTAGCTGGGCACAAGTTCACAAAATGCCACACGCACAGTCCCGCAGTGGCGGGACGCAGGGCGAAGATAACACCGCGCTGTCACAGTCTGTCACGGACGATCTTGCGTCGTCACTGCCGCGTCCTCGGCTCCAGGAGAAGTGGAAGATCCAGTCTCTGGACTTCGCTCCTAGCCACGTTCAGGCACAGAGTGATTTCGCTCGTGCGTGATCAATCTGTTATGCGACAAAGCGACGGAATAGCGTGCGGCAACGGACAGTATCGATGAAAAACACACAGGACCGTATTAATAGCGCGTTCTCGCAGGGTCGATGGCGCCGACGTTGAATTTATTAGGTTCCACTTTTATATTACAAATCATTTCCTGTAAAAAGGAGAAAGTTGCTCGCATTAAATAAATCTCATATCTTCCTCTATCAATACACAAAAAGCAAATTACAACCCATAACTAAGGCATGATATAATTAAGACCTTTCATAAATGTAAGATTAACGTTAATCTCGGTTCAACTTACTGTTCATCCTTTTCCAATTCTAAAATTGAAAAGATAAGGAGTTAATCTTATATTTGTGGAATCGGGCCTAAGTGAACGATTTCACTTATGAAAAACAGTACCGGTCGAGATTATTCATGTCGATGCCGCGATGCGAAAATTAATTGGCGAACGGTCCAATTGTGACGTGATTCGCATTCGCCTGAATCAGAGTGAAGAAACGAAAAGAGGATCGATAGTAGCACGCGCTAATAAGTCCCAATTAACTGTTCTTCGCGGCACAGGGTTATTCGTGTCATAACTCTGGCTCACAGGTGCCGACAACAGAATTAAATCTTGGCAGAGCGCACGGCGCCGAGACGGCGTTGCCGCAACCGGCTCAAAAATACGCAGTCCAGCGCTTTAAGAGGCACAGATGATTCCGCGAGGGAAAGTAAACACGCGTCTTTCTCATGCTACGAATTCTTCCAGATTCTCGATCCGCCTTGCCTGATCCCTCGTCGCTGCTCGTCGCGGAATGTAAACAGAAAGTCGGACGAGCGCAATCGACATGAAGTGCGCCGCGTATCGCGGAATCGTGCGATTGTCGGCCAACGTCACGCGATACGGCGTATACGCCTTATTCTCGTCCATGGACGTCTTCCTTGACCAGGAAATGAAATAACGCGAATTTCGATGCGTCAAATCGTATCTCACGTCTCATTCTGACTCTCCCACGAGTCTTTTTCTTCCCCCGGTGACTCTCCGTGAGTCAGACACACTTTCTCGATACAGCTCGCTCGCTCGTTCGCTCATTCTTTCTCTCACGCACATTCGCGAAATCGTATCGTGTCGCATCGTCGTCGCTCTCACCTCATTCGCCGCGCAATATCCCACGGTGTCCAGAGTGTCCTAGGCAACGTCGGACTCACGAAGGCACGAATGCGCGATCCGCACTGATCTGTATCTCGCGGCGCATCGGCTTCGTTTATTCCTTGATAGTTGACACTTCGTCCGTCCGTCCGTCTTTTTCTTTGTCGAGAACTCGCGTGACTATCGTGTCTGATCGTATCCTCGCGTACATACGTACGCGACAAGACGGGACAAAAGCGCAATGAGTACAACTGCACCGCGGATCTGCGCAAGACTGGCCTTATCACTATACGCTTAATGTGAGACGACACGGACACGGGCGTGTCATCGCACGCTAACTAATCTCCCGCGTGCCATCGTAAAGAAATACCACACGAGACTCGCGAGAGCGGCGAGAGTACTCCCGTCGATTCGCGGAAGGTGGCTCCGCGCGCAATCGAGATTCGAGACGGGTGTATTAATAGCAGGGATGGCACCAGGCGACCTCGGTGCCTCGAGATTCGTTCTTCGTAGCTGAACTTTTTATATTGAAAAAATTCTTCTTAGAATTTTTGTATGTATTATTATTTTATGTATTTTTATTAAGTGCGCAATAAAATAAAAAAGTAAATTAAAACTCTTAAAATATTTCAAAATTTATAAATGAAAAATTCTAAGAAAAAGCGTATATTTCTAAGCATCTTTAAAAAATGTTTCAATTCGTATAAAAATTCTTGAAGAAACATTTTTTAGAGATACTTAGAAATATACATTTTTTCTTAGAATTTTTCATATATATATAAATTCTGAAATATTCTAAGATTTTTAATTTACTTTTTAAATTTTGCGCACTTGTATATACAGAATACATAAAATAAGATGAAGCACCAACGAAGTTGCTGTTAGACCGGAATCAGACTATGCATTGAAAATTAAAGATTAAAGATTAAAATTTCATCAATGAGGATAAAGAAATTTTGGCTTCTTTTGTTCTGATCAAACTTCAATCTTTCAATCTTCAATCTCATTCTTCAATGCTTAGTCTGATTCTGGTCTAACTGAGCTCAGAAATGAAGTGTAAAAGAATCATGGAAACGGAGACACGCAATTTTGTAAGATTTCATTAACAATTCTAATGTGAGAAATTTATAAAATTTTAGAATTTTAGAATTCACATATGTAAAGAATTCTAAAAAGAATGTATATAGACTCTCGATCCTTTTGAAGTGTTTCAATTTGTATAAAAAAAAAACTAAAAAGTCACAAAAAATTCAGATATTCTGAAAAATTCTGAAATTTATATAAAACTTCAAAAAAGATTAAAATTTTCACTAGGAGAGAAGCATGAAATGACGTAACACGAGGACAGCATTCCGCAACACTCATTTGACACTCATTTTTCAAGTGAGTTTACAGACAACAAGAGAAAGTTCTTTTCTTTTTAAAATATACTCATGTATCGAATTACATTGTATTTGCTAAAGGCGCATTGAAGATTGAAGATTGCGAAGAGTAGAATTTGACAATCAAAATAAGTTTAATTTTATCTGTATCCTTCGAATTTAATCAAATCGTTTGATTAAATTCTAATCTTCAATTCGCAATTTCCAATCTCCAAAAATCTGCAATCTTAGGCCGGAATCAGACTACGCATTAAAAAATGAGATTGAAGATTGAAAGATAGAAGTTTGGCCAATCAGAATAAAAGGAGCCAAAATTTCTTTGTCCTCATTGATGACCTTAAACATACTTCATGGATATTAAAGGAAGAATACGTTCTTATTATCATAAAAGACAGAGTTTCTTTTCTTTTTCATAGTATCCTTTTTTCCTTTCCTTCTATCCGACATATAATTCTATTGAAATAAAATAAAATAAAATAGATAATGTTA
>NW_012130080.1:4717549-4741096 GCF_000143395.1 Atta cephalotes | reverse complement strand
ACACACACACACACACACACACACACACACACACACACACACACACACACACACACACACACACACACACACACATTTTACCTGTTATTAGATCTAATTATATATATTTAGCTACTTTTTCTTTAGGAGACATAATGCCGTTCTATCTTCGTTTATTCATCGAATGCTAAGAAAGACAGAACGACGTTTGTGTCGATTGTGTTTCTTAAAAGAGAAATAATCTCACTTTACTTTAAACGAATTTCAGATGATACAATGTAACTACAAAGAATGAACATTCGAGTGATAGTCAGTTTCGAGACAAAACATCGATTAGTCCTTTAATATCAGCGATATCTAAATGACAATAATTTGAACTTCATGAAACTTTGCCTTTATAAATTGGGAAATTCATTAGGGGGAAAAAAGAAAAAAAAGAATAACAATTTGAATGAAAAATATAGACTGCTTTCTTAACAAAAGACAATGAACCATTATATCCTTGTTTGTCGATTAAACAATGATGAAATGATCATTGTGTTACACTGCACTGAGAAAAATATTATTCATTTGACAAAATCATTAAATTATGTTTGACTTAAATACATTCTCCAACAAAAAAAATAAAGACAATCAAATTAAGTACATCAAATAAATAATTTTTTTTAAGTGCGTCTTTTGCTGGAAAGCACAATAATAATAATAACAACGAGTTAGCTTTACTCAGAATTTCAAGAATAAAAATGTCCTGTTTCACAGAAGTTATTGAGACGCTCACCTGCATGTTCACATTAAATTCATATTCAAACATCAGTACGGTATTCTCAATACTTTCAAAAGTAGCTTCGAGTAACTATGTCGATCCTTCAATTCTGTAAAATAAACCATCTAAAATGCCGAATGCGGAACAAGTTGAAAGCGAAATTTAAATTACAGAGTTGTCTTGTAAATGCAAACGATAAACTTGACACGATAGCGACCTGTTTGAAATGCAAGCGAAATCGTTTGAATTCAAAATTTTTTTTATCTTTCATCATTACAGCTGATATTTTTGCGTTAGTCGATCGAATTGCATCATAATTGTTCTCTCTTAATTCTCAATAAAATTCCTCATTTCCTCATCGCCCACGAGAGTATTAATTAGTAAAACTGTTGCGTCGCAGTTGCGCTGGAACAACGCACAATGTGATAAGACATATACATCATTTTGCGTCTGTGAAGTCATTGCATGATTAGATCGAAAGCGTTAGAAAATCACTTCACGGAAGACGATAAGAGAACGTCCTATTCGCTTTCCGGGAACGATAAATCAACGTCGTCGCGAAAAATTTAAGGACTTTAAATTCAGTCCTGAAAGTATTCGCAGCTTCTTAGATTCTTATGAATGCGGATAAAAGTGCAAGAATACGGCAAATATATTTGCTAGAAATAATTAAAAAATGTAAAAGATAAATTTGAGAATAAACCATGGTGGAAGTATACACTTTTGGAATAAACATATGAATGAAGCAGAAACTTTATAATCTGTGATACGTTTCACAACTGAAAAAAAAGTTTGACTATAAAATTAATTTATGATAAATTTATCATAAAATTGATTCATAATAAAAGAAAATAAAATTGAGAAAAACGTAATGGGCGAAAAGATTAAAACTCTATAAAGTTCCAGGAATTATTTCAGAAGTTTGGATAAAGGTGGCACAAGTCAAATTTTCCAGTGAATCAGACATGTATTTTCATTTCAAAAACTCCAGTCTCATTTTCTTTCTATAAATGTATAGGTTTTTTACAGCTGAATTAAGTATATATACTTTTTGTACTTAAAGTTAAATAGATATGTGTGAAATTTGAAGAAAGCGAGAAGAAGAATTCTAGTTAAAATCTAGTGCAGAAATAAAATATAAATCTTCTATCATTTCATAATACAGAATTTCTTACAGAACAAGATTCTACAATCTAATATAAAGATAGGCGGAGTGAAACAACCGTCGCTATAATTCTGTTTTTCTATGTTCTAAGAAAAGATGAAAAAAGATGAAAAAAGCAAATTGAATCGAAATTGAAGTTAATCTACATTAACGTAAATTAATAACGTAAAAACGTAAATTAACTGAAGATAATGAAAGAGGTCCTTAATTACATAAGACACTAATTAAATTTCAAAGGATTAAAAATTACATAAAAAGAATATTAAATAAATAAATTTTAATACGAATATTCCAAATTTGCAGACGTGACATCAAGAAAATTCAATTGTTGACATTTTTAACAAAGAGATTCCTAATTAAGTTTCACAATAAACTTACGTCAGTTCTGAAGGATTCAATGAGTTTTATAATATACTGGAGCATGCCATTGAGGAGCGTGGGTGTCCCAATTTCCTATACAATGACATTCTGATAATAAAAGATTATACTGTTTTCTTTGTCAGAGACTGTTGATTGGCTAATATTATTTCCAGAAAAGAGTAAAAAAGACAAATATTTGTTTGCTTTTCTTCTCAATTATCAAACTGTAGCTATTTTCTATAATTTAATATAGAGAAAATGCAGCCAAAATTCTGAGTGTAACAAGAAAAAATAAAGAAATATGCTCCAATATGCTCCATTATTACTTGTATTTACAATCAGGCCTTATATTTAAGGCTTCCTTAAATTTATTTTTAGATACTTTACGAATTATTTCATTGGCTGCTGAACAGCCAATCTATCTAAAGATAAATTTAAGGAAGCCTTAAGTACAAGGTCTAACTATGAATATACGGACATATAGAACTCACTGGGATGAAACGCACTTAACCTAATTTAACTCTTAATCTAAACAATAATCTAAAAACAATAACGTTGCTCTTTTTCTGTTATCTCTCGAGATCTACTGTTTATCGCTCAGTTCCTTCAGTTTATCTAACAATGCGTTCCCGAAGGAATTCCTGTATTGCGGACTGACGAAGTTCAGGAGGCCATAGGGCGTCTCGAAACGTTCGTTGCTCGCGTTCGACGTGTCGTCGTGCCGATTGCCGACAATGGCGAAGCCGGCAACCGACAGTTCCACGCAAAACCGCAGACCCTCCAGCGTGATCAGGTTCAGGTAGATCATCTGGTTTGTGCTGGTCAGCCGCTCAGACACTCTTAGGTCCTGCACATGCTTTTTCACATCGTTGATTATCGCCTGGGCTTCCAGCCGCCACTGCTCCGCGTCCAATACTTGATCTGCATCATCCTGCATTATGCGAACGTACATTCCTAGCTATGACTGAAATCACTCTAACCCTCTAATGGGTCTAATCGTGAACGATCAATGATTTGAATAAATCCGAACAGTCCATGGTAGACAGCTGGACTTCAAAATTCTAAGTCTGACTCCGGAGTATAAAGATACTTTTTCGTACATCGCTCATCGCCATCGTTCATTAAGCGAAAAAAGATCACGTGATTGACAATTCACCAATGACATTTCAGTCACTGAATTGTCATTGGTGAATTGTCAGTTATATGATCTTATCATTAATTTAAAACGTATAAAAAGGTATGTTGCAAACATACCTTTTTATTATATTTATATTTATATTCTTGACAACTGCTTTTTTTAAAAAAAATTTTTATAATAAATCATTAAAGTAATAAATCAGAAATTAGAAACTAGAAATTGATCAACTATAGACGATTAATTATTTTTTCACATTTGACTATGGTTGGTCAATTTCTAACTTTTAACTTCCGATTTATTACTAATGACTTATTATAAATTACTGTTCTAGTCTATAATAAAAAGACAATCTAATAATTTCTACTGAATGTAAATTAACTTTAATTCATATTTTATCCTTTTTTAATTCTAGAACTAGAGAAAGAAAAAGTAAATTAAAATGAGATTAAAATTAATTTCTATTGGCAAAAATAAGCATAAAACACACTCTTAATATGTATCTATTAATTACATAAAGACCCACAATTGCGACAAATATTCTCATAGAATCAGTGGAACGTCTGCTCAATAAATGTGCATATCCTAATATTTCCGTATGGTTTAATAAAAAAAACTTACACGAAAAATATATTGTATATCTTTAGCCTATCTCATATATTTTATATTTATTAAAAATACTTATTTGGATAATGGTGTTATAATCACATATATTGGACGTCAATAAAAATGGATACAATTAGGAGAATATCATTTGTCGTACAAGCTTGTTCGCTTCTTTATTCAAATAGTTTCTCTTTTTATCGCGCTCACTGTTTCGCCAATTCATACGTATCGTCTAGGCTCAAGTCACTCAAGTCTTCCCCCCAACCATTAACGTCATGTTCTTCCAAAGTGGCACCCGACGTCTTAACGTCGAACATGCTCTTCGGCGATTGCACTTCTGGGACGTGTAAGATCTGCGTCTTCTGTATTACAGGCTCCATATCGGTGAAAAAGTCGAATTCTTCTTTTGAAGATTTTATTACCTTCGAATTCTTTATATCAAGCTCAGTAATATCATTAAGTACTAGTTTCTTTGTATATTTTGACTTCTCAGAGCTCGATGGTAAGTCAGACAAGGGCGAGGATGAGTCTGTATCGCAAGGAGCTTGGATTTCCGTTTGCACATTGTTGGAGGAAGCTTCTTCTACATCACAATAACCATTCCCAACTGAATCTTGTGTTTCCCAATCCGACCAGGTGTATTCCTCTTCGGCGAATGAAAATTCTTTCTCCTTCTTATCCTCACCACCATCTGGCGATGGTCTTTCCGATAAATGAACGTTGTTCTCGTCTACATTCACGAAGACAGGCATCTCTTGAGTGAACGTTAAAGCTTTCCTAATATCATTGAGATTTTTGTTGCGAATCATTTTCTTATTCGGCCGACCGTCCGTAAATAATTTCCCCCGGTTTCCACCGATAACTGCCGCTGCACCCAAAATTGGCACTATGTCAGCCAATGCCCTTAACGTGGCACAGACGAGATCGTCATTGGTGTCTTTTATTCCAACGAGTAATTCCGGAAGAATATGATTTTTCAATTCGTCTGCTTCGAATATGTGAACGAACGAACTGAAATGGGACAGCAGCAGCAGACGAATAGAAACATCTCGAATACAAAACATTTGTAGAAGTCTTGGTACTAAGATAGTCTTAAAAGTAGGAATTGTAAACAGACTAGTCCCCAAATCGTTTTTCTCATCTGCAAGAAATATTAAACATTTTATTAGGTTATTATTACGTGAAACAAAGATTTTAATATGTATCAAATAATTTTATAATTTTAATAAAGATAATCATGATCATGCTAGATGCGACAGATATATCCTAACCTTTGGGTTTAAAGATAAAAGGTAAAAGCTTTACTTGGGCAGTGCTATCCAACAAAACTATCCTGGAAAGAAGCACTCTGCCTAGTTGTTCAGCAACAACAGCCTCGGGATACATCTGTAGTTGCTGTCTTAATTTCCTAAAAAATTACAAATTTTCTATATATGATTTTTATGGTACATATTATGTAATAAATTAACATATTTTCTCTGAAGATTCTTACGTGAAAAATTCTTCCCTTTCAACATCAGTTTTTAATGGTAATTCCTCCAAAAATGCATGTATCCTTATAAATTCGTGAGTGAAAAATGAATGCTGCAGTACGTTCAATAAACTATTTCTCAAATATGCATCTGAATTTTGCAGATTTTTTTTACAAAATTCACTAAATTCCAGCAAGTTTGGTGCTTCATCTGAAATCAGTTGAAATTTAATACATTTTAGCACATATTCAACAAGGACAACATTTATGATGACTTTTAAATTTTATATACCTGTATCTTTTAAATTCTTCAAAATGTCTTCTGCTAATACTCCAAATGCATACGAATCAATTGCAGTGAGATTAGCAGTTTTAACTAAATCAGCTATATCTTCATTCGATGATATCGCTTTTTCGTATCTGTAATTCTTTATTCGTTGATAATACGTTGGCGATGCATCTGCGAATTTACACAAGCATTCTAATCCACCCAATTTCCAATATCCCTCTGCGGTGACATAAATAGAACTACTGCACACGTTATTATGTGACGCCAGTGCGGTCTCATGTAGAAATATTAAAGCTCGTAGGATACTGTGCAAACCGATACATATTTGTAGTATATTCTGCTTTTCGATTACTTGGACCAGTGGCCTAGCCTCTTCCGTAGCGAGAAAGAATTTACTACCTTTGCTCCAAGAAGAAATATATTTCAGGATACAGGGATGCCGATGTAACATAAAATTCTAAAACATATATTAAATCCATTTATTTCTTATAATTTTATTTTCACAATACATGTATATGTTATATAATCCATAATTATAATTACATATTTACATATTTAAAAAATCATATGATTTCAAAGCATTCTCATTTTCAGGCTTGTCGAAGATAAAGAGAGTTTTTCCAGCAAGAAATATAAATAAATAAAAAAGTCATTCTGTCTTTTTCTCTCATTGAGTATTAAGTAAAAACAGAAGGATATGTGTCCTCTGTTAGAAAGCTTCCAAATAGTTCAAATATTCTATAAATGTTTTTCAGCAAGACATAATGTAATATAGTAAATCATTTCAGTCTCATTTTAAAACATCGAAAAACAATAAAGATTGTTACACTGTCATGTGTCTTTTGCTGGAAAGCACTCTATGTCAAATAGTATTATTAAATGAAAAATATTCTCGACTTATAGGTATTTTCCAGTAAAGATACAGTGTAACACAAATCATTACAACCTTATTATTTGCCAATGTTAAATATAATTCACTATGTTACACTGTATTATCTGTGTCTTACTGGAAAACATCTATAACAGTGAATCATTTTATCTTTCCCAATATTGCGAATCCTAAACAACAAGGATGTAATGATTCACTGTGTTATACTGTATCTTTGCTGAAAAACAAAATTCCTATGTCAACTATACCCTTTGGAAACATCTTATATGTGCCTTAAAGGAATATTAAAAGATGAAAAGGTCAGAATAGATGTCAACCTTTGCCGCTCGCTCCAATGGTGACGGTCTCCCAAACGTCGCTGCAAAGTGTAAGGATGGTTCGCTGATGAAGATGGAGAGTCTCTGCAGGCTCGAGTCATGCACGTAAGCATCGTAGTGCATCCAATAGTCCGTCACCTCGATGGCCTTGTCTTCGATTTCGAGACCGCGAAGAGCACTCTTTTCGTTCCCCATTAGTCGATCGACGTATATACTGACGCGACAGCTGTCAGCTACATCGAATACGGAAACGAATCGCCCGATTCAAAGAATATTGAGAAGGTTAGGAGCTACGAGTTCCATTTGGTTTACAATTTCTGTGCGATTCTGCGAATGATAAAATCGCCACCAATCGCCACTTGGTAAATTCCAACATTCTAATCGGACTCTGATAACATCGAGCTTACGTTTACATACTTTTTTTTAAGTATGCGCCTTCAATCCTTTTTTGAGGTTATATAACGTCTAGAAATTATTCCATTATTCTTCACTTTTATACTTTCTAATTTAGATAATCTTCTTCACAGAATTAAGTATTATTTTCTCTCTTCTCACAGTTCTCTCTTATGTACCAAGCGCTAAGGTGTCACTTTCATTAGGTTAAGTCGAAGGAATTACTGCGATTGATCGATTACTATCTCGAATCTCGGGATCAATTTGTATACTCTAAAATAGGTAAAATTTATAAAATTTACGTTCTCTAAATTTACTCAAAAGAAAAAAATATTTTATTTAATAAAATTAAATATATAATATTAAATATATATTTTAAATAAAATTTCTATTTGCATTATCAACGACACATCCATGTTTAATTGAAGATTATATTTGGAAATCTTTTCCTCTGATTTGCATTTTTCCAAGATGATGCGTCCTCCATGGTTTTGTACTTCTGCTACATGCTGAAAAAACGCGTAAAGCCGATCGATTATTCCTTTATGCGAAATATTTATTGTTAACTCGTTCGTTACATTAAGCTACTGTACCGACAGCGAAAATTGCAATGAAAAAACAATGAGCTATGATAATAAGGAGAGAATGAGAGCGGCACAGTACACTGACACATGCACACACTTAATTTTACGCGAATTTTTATCAAATCGCCATTGTAAGACGTACGAATAAAGTAGTCGCATTAAGAAATCGGCATGCCGGATGAATAATTGCAATTATTCATTTAATTATAAAATATTCAACACAATATCGATATGTTTTCTGTAACTGAATCAATTGTCATCCTTTTATACGAAGATTCTTGGCTCCAATCGAAATACATCTTCCATGTCTGTCGCCTAATTGTTATTAATTATTAATATTAACACATAAATTAGAATTGGATAAATCTTTTAATTATCAAAAAGAAAAATATAATACCTTAAAATCAAATCAATTGTAATTAATCAGATTGGATTCGGCTTTTCGATTCTACGAGAATTATACTTGTCACTTCTATATTTATATATCTGTAAAACAAAAATATTACCTCAACCATTGTCGTCTCTTTTGCAATACCTTTTATTATTAAATATCTTTTTCCAATTTCCTCGCCTATACAGTTATCTGTTGGGTTGTATTAATTAACTGTATAAATTAATAGTAGCAAATTGCCGTTCACTATTTTATTTTCACGTTTTAGCTCGTAGGTGTATAAGTAATATTCGTCATATTTCTAACTACAGATAATTACAGACGCCCTGCGACGGGTAAACGGGTCTGTCGTATTACTTTCAATGCGTTAATACTTAAAACCTTAAATATCAGAAAACGTAGCAAACTTCATCTTTATAATAAAAATATCAACAATTACATATTGCCATCAATAATAACAATCATATATACGAAGATTATTTGTTGATTTTTTCCACTCACTGAAAAGCGATATAAAGATACGATGAGTTCGACAAAAATGACACTCTAAATAAATAAAATCTCGCATCCTTATATATTAAAATATATGACCTTATATAATAGATAAAAAATATTAAAGGTATTTTAGCATCATTGTAAGACGACTAATTGTTGTAATACGACAGACCAGCTCGAATTTATATGTTGTGATATAAACAAAATCCACTTCGCATTTAAGCTATAATAGAAATCGTTAAACAAATTTTAATATTTTTAATAAAATTCATCGAGAATATCCTATGAGACATATCCATACATTTGAACGAACTTCTTTCATCTACTTACTCTTTTTAGCTTATTCCTCTCACCTTCATTATCCACCAAGTGTACACGTGCAATAATAATAATAATAATTAAAATAATATAAAATAATAATAATAGCAATTGTACTAATAGTAATAGTAGTAATTGCAGCAGCAGCAGTAGTAGTAGCAGATGATAGTAATATTAATAGTATACAGTTAATAATACAGTTAATAATTGTAAATATAATAATCGTAGTAATAATAAGTGATATACTAACAAGAGCAATAGCAATAGTGATAAATTGTAATGATAATAGCTATATTAATAATAATAATAGATATATTAATAAGTAGTAACGGCAAGAGTAATGTAACAATAATAATAGTACAACAAAAGATAGTAGTGACAATAATAGTATAAGTAGTAATATAAATTGAGACAATTACATAATAGCAATAACAGGCAAATTGACAAATTGTAAAAACAATGGTAATAGTTAAAATGATAATAATATCTTCTTTAGATTATAAAAATATATTACATAAAAAGAAGGTGAATATTGATAAAGAACATAATAAAAATCATAAAAAATTATAAAATTAAAAATAATAAAAAAGCACAAAACATTGTAATATTATTACTGCGACTGCTGTTACTACTGTTGTTATTATTATCGCAATTTATTATTAGTATTATTAGAGCTATTATTAAAATTATCATTATTACAATCGCGTTTACTGCAAACACCAACTATTACCACTGCTACTTCTACTCCTACACTACTGTTACAATGCTGCTGACAATAATGATCCTGCTGCTGATGATGCTAATGATCGAAGTGATAATAGCCATCGTGATAATGATGCTTACGATAGAACTCGATTCTTCAGTATTCGTATACAGCACTACTATAGCCGGTCACTCTATTATAACATTAATGTTATGATGTGCTTTTAATAATATAAACACATTAGAAGTTTGTACCGGCAAAATTTCAATGTATTTACATAAAAACACAGAAATATTTAATTGGTCACATTGGCCAACAAAAATAATAAGTAAGGATACATTGTAATAACATGCCATACGAATACTGGAGAATTAAGTAGTAACATAAATGAGAAGCATTTACTACTGGTTCTTTGAGACTTCACTAGGAAGTTTCATCTTTCCCTTCTTTTTTTTTAATATTGTTTACATTGCCCGCTCTACTTGATCAAGGATTCAATTCTTTATAACATGAAAGGAATTGTAACCTCATGTCTAATTCAAGCAATCTGTGGTATCGCCATTATATCGATTTACATTACACTCGTTTCTTAATAACTTTTCTCAAGTTCTTAATATTTCAGAGAAAAGATATTTAGGGTGAAAGGGAGTAATCGCAATCTTTATCCTCTCTCGATATTCTCTAAATTCATTGAAGTGTTAAAAAGTGTTTTTAACAAGTCTATGTATTAAGAACGTCTCTTCCTCTCTAATACATGTTCCTTCACTATTCACACGGACATCACGAATACGACATGAAAAATTCTCAGAGTTCAAAGACAGTGGTCGTCGGTACGACTGGCAGTATATCGTGTTTTTTTTGTTGAAAGTTAACATCGTATATCAACAGTGCCTAGACTTCGTAAAATCGAGGCATAATGGGCATAGCCACATTTATTTTTGCTGAATAAATCTGGCAACGGTAGACTCCTGTGAATACTACTATTTATTTTCATGGGCTTTATCTTTATAACAAAGCTTTAACTGCAACGAAAGCAGAGAATATACAATCCTTTTCGTACGTTGCGATAGTAGTAGTTTAGATTGCGGTTCGATTGATCCAACATAATCTTTCTAAGCGTGAAAAGGCTCGATATAATCCATATGACTTTTCACGCTTCACAAGCAATACCTTATATACCTAATGATTGAAACTCATCGCAAATGAAGCTAGATCATGATGATTTACGCGATACCTATAAACAACAGTTTCCTATTTCCGTCGCGCGAAGTTTCACCATGACCTCGCATCATCGACAAAATGACCAATATACATGGAGCTTCTCCTTGTCGCAATACATACGGGCGACATAGTCATGTTTAGACCAGACTCATAGATATCATCCTAATCGGTAAGTGATTCCGCTTCTTATTGTTCGAATAAACGGACGACTTTATACCGCAGCTTGTTTCAGTCCTCTCGAACATGTTACATACGAAATTGCAATAATTGTAACTTTTCTTGGTTGCGCTCTCTTCTTCTTGGTTTTCGACTTTCATGTGATCAAGAAAACGTGCATCGTGCGTCCTAGGACATGCAGTATCGTTTACCGCAGGCTGATCCTGATCTGGGTACAGAGAGATATACATATATATGAATGTATATATATATAAAGTTCGTGTAGATTTCTTTGTCTCACTTCCCACAGATACAACCTCACGAACATGACTCCTTAACGATACAGAACATTTCATTAAACAGCTCGCATTTAAATTCGATTAACATTCCACTCAACGACGGCACATATTTTTCTTGAGTCAAGTATTTAAACATTACACGACAATTTAAATGTGTCACTTTTTTCAAGCTTTTATAACAGTATCAATCAGCGCTGATTAACTTGTCGCCATTCTTAAATATGTTCATGTATATTTGATATTACTTAATAATGGAAATGCTTAATAAACGTCTTTTCGACTGCACAAAGACGATTAGTTTATGCTGTTAGAACTAAAGAACAGGAAAGGTGTGTACAGACATGTTACCTTTCTAGAAGTTCTTTCTTTCGGTACAGCATGAAAAACTCAGATTTTTAATTACTCTATTTAACTGCTAGTCGATTATATAAGCACGATTTCGTAGATAAACGAATTCTGTTGTGACACTGGCGTACTTTCTTCCGTGAGAAATAGAAAAGCACGTTAGTTTTTGCCCTTATTTTTCGACGAGATTATATCAAAGGTTTAATTAAAGAAAGATGTTTTCCACAAAATGGAAGAGCAAGTATGTTCACCCTCACGAATATTCACGTTCACTCGTTTTGTTGATTCACTTCTTCCTTATTGTTATCACTATCTTGTTGATTCACATTGGGTTTGTTATTCCCAGGTTGTGTTCCAGAAGGACCATCATTCATCTTGTCATTGTGGTTGTCAGATTTGTCATTGGAATCCATTTTAACGTTTCCTAGGAAAAGCAGATATAGTTTTTAATTATATTTTAATCCCATATAAATTGCTCATATATAACATTAAATATTTTACAAACCTTGTGGTGAATAATATTGTTGCTGCATCTTCATGTTACGCTGCTGCTGTTGTTGCTGATGTAAATTCGGTCTATGACGATTAATTTGAGCTTGTTGTTGCTGTTGTGTTGGCATACAAGCAGGCTGCTGTTGCGTAGGATTATTTGGGTTTGGACCGGGTGCAAACGCTACTGGAGGTCGTTGTATCGGAGGTGGATAACGCTGTTGCGACGGTTGAATACCAGCACGAGGCGGCATACCCATTCCACGTACATTCTGTTGTAAAACCTGTAGATTAATACACAAGATTATACTATCTTATTATTTATGTATAAATCAGATGAAAATAATAAATTTATATCTTTTACATTTTTAATTGTATATTATAAGTTTTATTAATGATAAAAATTTTTATATGTTATCTAAAGTAAAAGATTCTTAATTATATATATTGCAATTATATTGTTTTATTTTTTCAATAGTACTTCATAATGCATATATTTATAATGCATAAAATTATTTCTTTTTAAAGCTATTAGATGCTATTTTTCAGAGATATCAAAAGATGCATAATATTTTTGTTTTATTTACTATTTATTCCTTGGAAAAGAAAATAAATTTACATCAAAATAGATATTTTAAAATGGAGTTTAGTATAAAATTGCACATACAAAAAAGAATAGATAAAAGAATAGATAAGATATTTAATTATATCTCAATTTGAAAGATAAATCTAGATAAATCTCCTTAATTTATTTTAAATAAATCTTCAACAAGTTATATATCATATAACATTTTTTTTTTATTATTTAGATTTCTTTGAAGTATTGACATATAACTAAGAATTTTATGCTTTCAATTTGATAAAATACATGCATAATATTTAAATGAGATAACTTCAATGAATAAATGGTACATACGTAGTTATTGTAGCTGCTTACCAGAGCAGACTGACTAACGCCCTGATATTGTTGATATTTATGATGTTGTGTAGGACTTGGCTGTGGTTGCTGCGACGAAGATTGTTGCTTGCAATTTCTTGATTTAGGCGATGGTATTTGAGAAGCTATAATTATAATATTAAATAATGTAATTTAATAAATGATATAAAACTAATAAACTATTTTTATATAATAAAATTGGTAAAAGAAATCATAATTTAGATAAAGCTTTTCATGGTTCAAATTATTTATTTGTTTCGATTATTTTTTAAACTGAAAATGAGCTTACTTGAGCTAAAAACTGATGCAAGTACATCCTGTTGATTTCCCGATGGGCTCTTTAACTGTCTGGGTTGCTCCTGTGGTTGGTGCTTACTAAGAAACGTAGGTGCTGCATTTCCTGGTCCTGGTAAACCACCAGTAGGATTGCGAAATTGTTGAGCTGCCGCAGCTATTTGCAATCCTGAACTAGATAAGAAACTAGGGCCATAGTTCTGTAGACCAACAGGAGTTGCACTACCTGTTGCTAGACTTTGGCTATGTTGACTAAATCCTTGCAAACCATAATGAGTCCCAGTTTGTTGAGTAGCACCACCAGATTGATAAAAGCCTGTTTGTGACCCAGGAAACACATCTGAAAATATATTAAGATATGTTAAGAATACCTCACAAATGCACATATAGCATATATTATATATTGATTCTTTTTATGTAAGTTATAAGATATATCTATTTTTAATAATAATTATAATATAATTATAATAAAAAATATAATATAATATAATTATAGTATAAATTAAATTAATTAAAAAAATATATGCCTGTGTTTTTAATATAGTTACAAATTGACTTGTATAATATTTGTACAATACAATATATCAAATTTACCGGCGGATGTAGCACTATAGTAACTGTTAGATGCTTGTACATTTGGACCAGGTCTTTGCACTAATTGCGAATTGCTCATGTAACTACCACTTACGCCGAGCACTTGATTTGGATCATATGGAATATAAGCCAACTAAAAAAAAGGTTTAGTCAATAAATTATTGGATTTATAAGCATCAAAATACTTATAACATAAAATCATACTTGATTGGGTTGAGGAGCAGATGGGGTCTGGAAATGCGGAGCTTTAGTTCCAATTGCTCCAATAGGTTGAGACGACGGTTTGACACTCGCCGACATTAGAGAATTTGACGATGAACTGATGAGTACCGTATTGGGATTATTACTGAGCTGCTGATTCTGTCCAAATGGTGGAGCAGCTGCCGCGGTCTATTGAGAGAAACAAAAAATTAAACTAGTCCCATTATAAATATCTATACTAAGGTAGAATAATAACATACATTACATTGTAATATACTGTAAATAATTTCGAGGTTTATGTAAAAGGCATTAAAAAACAACTAAAATTTACGTACAAGACGGTATTGGGACAAATTGTTTTGGTACATTTCTGGCGTAGGAGCATTTGGCGCATGAGGTGGTGGCGGTGGTGGTTGCTGCAAATACACATTTTGTTGGCTGAATGAGCTCTGAAGGGACGGAGCGTATGGCGCGTACTGCGTAAACGGTGATCGGCTCTGATCTAATTGGAATGCTCCGTATAAACCACCCGCTTGTGCTGGCAATTGTCCTGAGCCTGTATTGAATAATACCGCTGGCGGTGATGGTATGGCCGACATACCACCGTATTGTGCTGCTTGTGAACCAGGATATTGCGGGAATTCCTAAAGACAATAAGAAGAATCCCTCTTAATATTCAGTCCTTTGCATTAATTCTTGAAATAATAAATGATAAGAATGCAACACACCTGATAATTAATATGCGAGGGTTGCCCTGTAGAATTGAACGGAGGTGGACTTAAAGGACCTTGGAGACTAACAGGAGGATGGCCGATGGGGCTTTGACCAGCTCCAATTGGACTTGGCCCAGGTACGGTAGATCCTGGTTGTGTACCACTGCTCCCTGAAGACTGTTGCTGCGGCTTCACCTGCGGGGGAACCAGCTGCGCATCAGGCAAAGAGTCAGCGTCTTCCCACAAGGGACATTGTGTTTCAATATTTAATTGTTATACATATCATGTCAACAGGACATTCTCAGCAAGCATTAGTTTCAAAATGAAAGTCATTTTCAAATCTGTTTTGAAAATCTGGTGAAAATGAATAGGTTTATTACATCGTAGTAACACATATCTTACTTTGTAATCAATAATAGCAAGAAAGGCCATAATAATGACAATGCATAATAATGACAATGGATATTGCAGTAAATACAGTAACACTAACATAATGATAATGATAAGAATAAAAATAAAGATGATTTCTGTTAAATCAATATGGATTATTGACAAATGGCTGACTGAGTATCCTTTGGCTGAAATATTAGCCACTTACTTCTCTCATTTTCACCACACTTACTAGACAGAATTTTTCAAACACAAAAAAGAAAAATATTTAAAAAGTAATTATAATTATGACAATAACAATCCAAACAAAAGACATTGAGTAATTTTAGTGACATGACAATTCTATTGCATGCACAATAACATGACATAATATAAAGAAATATTCGCGAAATGATTTCTCACCTTGCATACGTTCGTAGATGTTGTGATTTCATTTTTTATATTGCTCTGGTTGTATTGTTGGTGGGGGCTGTAACTGTCGTCGACGTCGCCGCTTTCAAATGCTTGCGGGAAGCTAGTCGCACTGCTGACAACACTGGTACCATCTTCGTGTTCGACTACAGTTGGCATCGGGGGTGCATTCTCCCAAACTTTCTTCACGGACGCGATTTTCAGATTGAGTTCTGCAGTTGAAGGCGATATCGTACTTTGACCACCAGGCATGTGTATGGAACGTGCCATGCCCAAACTCTTGCTCTTATCATCCAATTGTGAAAGCTCAGATTCAAAGTTGAAGTCCAATTTCATATCGGCATTGTCTTCGTTTTTATTGAACGATAAAGACATTTGAATGGGTTCCTGATTCTTGTCCTTGATCAAGTCGTTCGGTTTATTGGAAAATGCAACGGAGATAGCTGGTTGCTGATGCTGCTGGACTTGATTTCCTTCTTCTTCTATTTCTGCACGTTTCTCGGCTCGCTGTTGCGTCTTGATATGATTTGAAAACTTGGATTTTACTGCCAGATCCGCAGGTCCGGATGTCTTAGTCGTTTTTGAATAATTTGTATTCTCGAAGATTAAAGTCTGTACGGGAGGTGAAGATACATCGGACACATTCTTTTCTGTTAAAGGCTCCTTCAGATTCTTTCCCGTCTTTTCTCCACTTGGTGAATTTCGTTGACTGCTGTGTCCAGAATTAGCCTCATTACCTTCATGGCTGTGATCATTTTGAGCTGTTAAAGACATCAACTGAATATCTGTAGGAACCGCAGATGGAGAATTCGAGCGCAATTGACTTGTGAAAGGTTTGTCCCAAGCATTGACCGTTGGTGGAGGAGCAGGACTGTTAGAAGAGTCTTTAGTATAGTTATTACCAGAACTATTCAACTTTGTCATATCGCTCGCATCGGTTGCGCATAACTGCTGTTGCTGTTGCTTCACTAGACGTTGGAATCGCGGCGCAAGTCTTGGATTCCGAGAATTTCGATTGTCGTACTGCTTCTGCGGTATATTTGCCGGCTGCGGAATATTCTGGCTAAGTAGAGGCGGTATATTTTGTACCTGCTGCAGAACTTGCTGCGATCCATTTGACTTCGATTTTGAACGATCACGTTCACGCTCCTTCTCTTTATCTCTTTTTACAGGCTTCACTTCTTCCTTCTGATTATGTCTGGACTCCTTCACGTTCTTCTTCGAACGCACTTCTTGGAAACCGTCAGCATCCACTTTATCTTCCGCTGCAACACTTGTAGCGTCCTCGGTACAGCTATTCGTTTCAATTTCCGAATCCACCAACTTCTTATCTTTCGTTTGAGACTTCTTATTAAGATCGTTCAGCGCCTGATTTACCAAATTTGGATCACTCAGCTTAATTTCATCTATACGATTAACCATACTATCTTTGTTATTCGGTTTATTTGCAACCGCGCCACTGTTAGTCGAACTTTGACTCCTAGACCTTCCTCCATTCTGTATTTGCGCATTTTGCATCAGAGGCGGTATACCATCAGCGTGATTCTTCTGAGCGCTAAATCCGACATTCTGCAAATTTCGCTTCTCCGCTCCTGGGGCTCGCGATGTCGGATTGGAAGACTTGGGATTTTTCTCTCGTTGCTCTCTAGCATTTGCCAACTGTTCGCTTCTACGGGAATGCACATTCGCGCCGATAGCATTTTGGCTCGCAGATTGAATGGATCGTCCACCAAAATGCTTGTTGCGATTATTACGAGACTCTTTGTGATCATCTATATGCTCCTCGCTATTCTCCGAAGTGGTTTCCCAATCTTCGTTGCCTACGTCCGACTGCGGCTGCTTTGATACAGTGCCACTGCTACCGCGCGAACGAGCTTCGCGATTATCTCTTCCCTGAAACACGATAATGCATTGTCATTAAAAGAGATTCTAAATCTTTTATACAAGGTTGAAGATTATGAATAAAATAGTATGAGATGATTACTCCTTTTAAAACTTATATTTCAAAAAGAGTGATAATAAAAGTATTTAATATTAATTTCGAATCTTTTGATTTGCTAATGTCTTATTCTTTGAAATCTTTTATTTCTTTAAATTAATAGAGAATAGAAATAAAATATATATTAACAAAAGAACATTCTATATATTTGTATAGCATAAAAAAAAATGTAATTATATGTACATACCCTCCTGCTTCCACTACGAGTCCTCTTAGAACGTGATTCCTCCTTTCGCATTTGCGCTTTTTGGGTCGGGACGTTGGTAACTTGATTCGCGTGATTCGCTTCTTGCTTGTTACCAGACTGTTGAGCTTGTTGACTCGGAGACTTATTACGTCTACCTGTGATACCTGCTGTAAGTGCCTGTTGCTTCGCGATTATCTTGTCATCGGTAGACTCAACTGGCGCAGATTGTAAGAGACCCGTCTCTTTCTCTGAAGTTGGGGTCGGTGGATTTTGCCGTCCGGTAGTTTGTTGTTGATGTTTCTCGTCCGCATTACGCTCCGATGAGAACGGACTCTTACTGGACGGCGGTCCGTAGCCTTCCATACGACTACCCGTGGCCGTATTCCGGATACGGAAACCGCCTCTGCCGCGTCGAGATGGTTCGCCTGACGGTGCGAAAGCCTCGTGACTAGGCTTACCGTCATACGTTCTTTTCTCGCTGCGTGTCTGAGAATACTCCGTGCCTCGCTTGTCGTCCCGTCTCGATACCTCGCGATTGCGTTCCTCCTTCTCGACCTTCTGAGATGGTTTCGGAGAACGAGCCGATCGCTTATCCTCTTTTCCAGACTCGGTGGAGCCGGATATCTCGTCAGCGCTGTTCTCAGAATCGGTGTGTCCGTACGAACCACTCTTAGCAGACATCCCGGCTTTACCGGCAGGTCGTGGTCCGCCTCTTCGCCCTCTAGATTCTGGGCCACGCCAACCGCGAGTATAAACGCTGAAAGTTCCTCCCCACTGACGTCCACCTCGGGATTCCCGAATTCTAGAACTGGAGCCACTGCTACTCGTTCTATTGCGTGTATTCTTTTCTCTCTTTTCGTCTTTAGCTTGCTCTTTGGCATCCTCGGTAACAGTTTCTTCCCTCTTTTCCAAAGCAGGCTTATCCAATGTTGTCTGTTTAATTTCATCAGTCTCCTTGCCATCTTTAGCAGTTTCTGTCAATTTCTCCTCTTCTTTTTCGAATGTCGGTGATATCGCATCAGCCCATGCCTTCGGCGAATTATCACCCCTCTCAATCTGTCTGCTTTCCGGAGTACGTTCCGTTTTTCTATTCCATACATCCGTATCCTTTTTCGTCTCAGTGGAAATTTCCTTCGGCTGTTCCTTCTTCTCTTGAAGATCAGAACTACCTCTCTTCAATTGAGTCAAACTGCGTTTCTCGTTCTTCAATTCATCTGCTTCGATCTTCTCTTTAGTAACTGGACCTGGCGGTTGCCTTCTATCTCTTTCCCTTTCCCTAGTTTCTTCATGATACAAATCTCGTTTCTTCTCTTCGTAATCTGACACTTCGTTCACCCAGGAACTGCAATCCCGTAATTTATGCAGTTCATCATCACGCAAAGACGTTTTCGATTCTCTGGAGGTGCGACTGTCACGCGAATCCGGTCTCTGCGGACGTTCATTACGCTCTTCCTTCGGTGCATCGCGACGACTTTCGAGTTGTCTGTCTTGTACCACGTTGCGTTCTTCACGCCACTCTGGATTCTCAGAGCGTTCCCTTTGTTCGCGTTCTCGCTCATCAAAAGAATCCTATATAATAAAAAATATGTATAAAATAAGCAAATTAATATAAGTATTGATTAAATATGTGTCATAAAAATTGATTTCGTTTCATATTTTTACCTTCGAATAATTATCGTAATCCTTCTTGTCTTTGTCGCGCACATCTCTCACGTCTCGAGCATCACGACTGGTAGGACGAGAATCTTTGACATCGCGACCGTCTCGAGTGTCACGAGTATCACGACTGTCGCGGATATCTCTCGAGTCCAGATTCTCCTTTGCATCTCGTTCTTTATCATCAAAATGTCTTTCACGTTCCCAAGAATCACGAGGATGTCTGTCATCGTATTCATAGTCTCTGAAATTACGGCTGTATTCGTCGTAATAGCCACCTGGCTTGCGGCTATCGTAGGATCGATGCGAAGAATGTCGATAGCGATCGTCTCTCGACGGTGGTGCATTACCGCGATGATCTCGAGACGGGGGTCGTTCATCATCCAATGGTGCCGAAGCATCCGAATCGGTTCTATTACGACGTTGTGATGGCATGGGTTGCTTCATACCACTATCTACTAATACAAGTTCCACTTAATAATTATAATGCACTTTTTAATTTTAAAAATAAATAACGAAAAAATAAGTCTTAAAATAATGTATGGAAATATTATGTTAAAGATTTATTTTAGTCAAGTTAAGAATTCGCATTTTATACTCATTCACTAATTATAAAAATTTTTACATCTATTAACTTTATTTCATCGTGCTGTAAGTGGAAACAAAATAGTAAAGACTTTTAATAATTATTTTCATTAAGATATATAAGAAATTAAGTTTTAATACAGAAGTGATCCTTAAAAACTTACTCAGTGAATTATAATTGTGAAGCCATCTACTGGGATCGTATTGTTGGGCAAACGGAACAGACTGGGAAGCAGGTCTTTCTGCATTCGGTGAAATTCGGTTGAAATTCGCACTACTTCTCTCTGCCTGCTGCTTTTGAAATCTAGGCGGTAAATTATTCTGAAAGTGTCGAGAGAACGCCGGTTGCTCACGATCTCTTGAGTCTCTCTGATCACGATCGCGATCACGTTCTCTTTCGCGTTCGCTACGCACTGTGTCCTGTTGTCGTAAGAAATTCTGTCGATCGCTCTGACGAAAGTCCGTCAATCCTTGATCTCTACCTTCTCTCAGATTGTCGCGAGACTCACGTACAGATGTGATGATTTTCTCATCTTTCCCTTCGGATGAAGTGCGGGACCGTTCTCTACTCTCTCGCTCTCTATTCTCCTTCTCCCTCTCCCATTCGGGTATAGGAAGAGGTACAGGTGGAATGCTGATCAAACTTTTAGACTCGCCAGACTGTGCACGTTCCTCATCCTTATGCTTCGCTTGTTTCTCTTTTAGCTTTTGTTCTAAATCCTGTAATTTCTTAGCTGCTGCTTGCTTCGTCGATTCTTGGAAACGTTTTTCCTCTTCTTCTTTGCGTAATCGTGCACGTTCGACAACAGACGCTACCTCAACCTTGATTCTACGTCGTTCATTCCATGTCTCGTCGTCTTCAACACCTGTTTATAATAAAGATAAAAGCATGACTGAAATTAATATACTTTTTATTTTAATATTTTAATTATTTACCTCTCAAAGCATGTACAGAATGCAATTGTGACTGACTGGCATAGCCACCACTTGCGCCATTCGATCCACGATAATCACGATTCATAGGTTGAGTCCAAGGACGATGCGGCGGATCACGAAGTTCCTTCGAATCACGATTATCTCGAGTTTTCTCCTTTTCCTCTGTAACATTGTTGTCATCGCCCTTTTTCTCCTTGATATCTTTTTTCTCATCATTTTTCGATGGTTCTGATTCAGCTTCATCGTCGCTAAAGGCCAATTTTTGGTTATAATCAATATCATCGTGCGCAGCCCATCCTGCGTCACGGGAAATATCATCCATACGAGTAAGATCTTCTTCTTTAATGATGGGTCTAGTCAAAATTTCTTCCTCACCCATACGCTCACGTTGAGGAGGTGGAAATCGATCCAAAGGATGATTAAATCTAGGTCGGGGACTGTTGGATCCAGAATTTGATGAAAATTGTGAAGAAAATCCACCAGGAAAATTTGATCTATACATCTAAAAAGATCACATATTACATTTAATTACGCAAGTTAAAAAAAACCTATGATAAGACTTTCGAAATTGTGATAATGAACTTACAAATGGCGGGATAAGACCCCGATAATGATGCAGGTTTGGCCCAATCTGATGAGAACCGGAAGAAGGCGCAGAACCTTGATTATTTATGGAATTATGCTGGCCTGCCGGGCCCGCGACCATGTTGGGCGATTGGCCCAAGTTCTGCCGCCCTCCACCGGGTCCCTCCTGGGTGTGTCCTCCTGAAACAGGTATATTTAAAGGGAGGCCCTGGCCCGCCGGAGTATTCCCATTTCCGGGACCAGCTGATGTTACTGGCACTGCGCCACTTGCCGTACGACTTCCGCCTTGAATCCAACTTCCTTCGGCTATAAAGATTCAGTAGTAAATGAATAATTTGTATACTTTTAAATTAGACGATTTTAATTAAAGTAAAGGAAACTTACTCTGTGGACGCAGGCTTGGCCCTGGACCATATTGCGCATTTAACTCTCGATTCGATGGCTGTTGATTTCCCGGTACCCCACCTACATAATTTATTTATTATATTAGAAGTAAAAATAAATAAATAATACATTGTATTCCGATGTCTCTAGTACAAAACATATTTAACTAACGAAAAAAAAGATAAATATTTAGTGAGATAAGATAAACAAGATACATGCTCACACGTGATTATTTCATAAATTGTGCATAAAACTTTCCCACGTATATATAACAACATGCTTTATAGAGATAATATCAGAGATATAACAAAGAACTGAATAATACAAATAAAGCACAGAAGATAAAGTGCTAGATTATTCAGAAAATAAATTAATATCTAATTTCTTCTAAAATGAAAATAAACCACATGAGTTGATAAAACATGTAATTTCATCTTATATTATATAAAGTATATAATTATTTTAATTACAATATATATATAGACATAAATAGTCATTAGAATTGTTTTATATATTATGCTTTATATACATATTATTTCTTATAAAATAATCAAAATATTTAAATTTATATATTTCTTTGCATATATTATAATATCAAAATAACTAGAAATTTATATTTTGTGACACATAGAATGATTTTATATCATGAATGTATTTAAGATCGATTCAAACAACAATAAAAAATTTCAAATTTTATCTTTATGTTAAATACATTTTCTCATATAAATCTTATTAAATTATAATAATCTTATTACAATCATACTTAATCATATTTAACGATGTCTGGTATAGTGTAAATGTATGTTTAAATCATTTGTTCTATATATAAACGCATATATAAACTTATTTACAAGAGAAGTATTAAGTAATATGAGTATTTTGCATAATAGAATGTCATAGTATAATGCATGGTGCACTCTTGAAAATATGAAGAAATTGGAGTTAAATAATCCAAATTATTGAGAAAGATTCACTGAATTAAAAGGGCAAGGAGTACATGTTTCTTAACATTATGTACCAATCTCGATTCTATATACATATTTTATATACATCTTATATTTTTCTAAATTTGATTATAAAAATAGTAAAATGTAAAAAATGATGTGCGAGATTCGGTACATATTGTGGTGTCATCTAATTTTCTACTTAACGTACATAATGATGCAGATCAACATTTAGAGTCAAGTCAATCCTTTACACTATTATTTAAATTATAACATAATCAATGTGTATGTATATATATATATATATATATATATATATATATATATATATATTATATTATTTTATATATATATTACTTACTA
>NW_012130080.1:4709203-4713196 GCF_000143395.1 Atta cephalotes | reverse complement strand
CGAACGAGGAGGAGAGGGAGGGGGGGCATCGGGTACAGACCGAGGAGCATCCACGTAGGAAGGACTTGGCGGCCCCATGAAGCCGTGGCGGAATTAGGAAAATAACGACTTACCTTGGTCCGTCCAAATGGGTTGCCAATTCACAACAGGGTTAACTCCCGGTGAAACTAGATTAACGCGTGGATCGCCACGGATTACACACCACCTAACGACACGACGGCACCGCGGCCTGACGGGGACGCAGAAATACCTCTTTTCTATCAATTCGTCCAAGATGGCGAATGCGCGACTCTCTCGGGCCCTTCCTCCGCCGTGGATCAATACAATTACGTCACGTTCTCGCCAAGGGGAACGCGCGTTCTCACAGACGCGCCACTCGTCGGCGGATCCCGGCTTGGCCGCGACGTGGCTAAAAAAAACCGATTCTCGCCCCCTCGCGTAAACGGATCCCCGCGATCGCGACTGCTGGTGAACCCGCTGTGTCTCGCGGTCCGTCCAACGATGCGTCGTAGGTTATTCCTTACGGAAATGGAGCGCCCCGGGGAGATTCACGGAATCACTATTTCCGCTCGTCTCGCCACTGTCCGTTGTGCGACGTGCGTGCGGTAGGAGAGTGGACGGGTGGACGCACGCAACACGAGAAATAGTGCATCTCGCCGCCATTCGCGGCGCTGCTTCGCGCGAATTCCTTTCGTTCGCCACCGACGGGATCAAACCAGATCAAAAAGATGCCAATGATGCCACGCTATTTATTTTTCTCCTCGCAATGTGCAAGATTTTCTTCGTTATTCAATGATTTAGCGATCTTCTCTTTCAAACGCGAAAATTTCGTTTTACGCCTACAAATTCTTTTTTTTAATATACGAATCATGCTAAAGTACCAGACTGACATATTAATGTTGTTACGAAAGTATCGATACAAAAATAATAATAATAATAATAATAATAATAATAATAATAATAATGCAATAATGATAATTATTAATTAATAATATAATAATAATTTAATATGTATTATAATAATATAAATATCATACTTCTATATAATTGGTGATCGTTATGGATGCTATTTGACTCCAGATCCACGCGCATCTCGTGCACAAATTTCAGCTGCACTTCCTGCACCTCCTCTTTCCAACATTTCATACGTTTTTGAGGATTCTAGCAGCAGAGAGGTTTCTCTCTCTGCTAGCAGATTCTCATTAATTCTCGCAAGTTCTCGTTTGACCGCACGAAGGCGTGCAAGGATTTAATTGTGGAAAAATTCATTTGCTACCAAATCAAAAATTGTTGAAGTTACTTTAGATTCTTCGAGTTGAATGCATGACGTACATTGTGAAAAATGGTATATTATTTATAATATTTTATAACCTATTTTATAACCTATTTTATAATCTATGTGATTTGAATGATGGAAATATTGTTTTTTTAGAGCGTAACGTTGCATACGGATGTCGGCGACGTTAAAATAGAACTATTTTGTGAGATGTGCCCGAAGACATGTGAGGTATGAATTTTCTAATATATTATTCTGTAACAATGTAATCCTATTGTTGTTTAGGCTGTAATCAAAGTCTCGCTTTGAAGTCTTTGATGGACCAATTAGAAAGAATTTTACGAACTGATTAATTAAAAAATACTTCAAAGCATTTGCAACATCGCATTGATTCTTAATAAGGTATAATCTATATCTTTAGTTATTTTTGTTGAATAAATTTATAGGACTAAATAATTCTGATATAAGTCCTTGATTAATATTACAAGTATTAGTTGTCTATCAATTAATGTACCTAATCATAAATCTTTAAATCTATTATATTTCTGCAATAACAGAAGTATACAAGAAAAAGATAATAGGTGTAAATTATTTATAGATTATGTTCAATATAATATTATACAAAAGAACAGATCACAATTCAATTTGAGTTAAACATTCTTAGAGATTAGTTGTACTTATTTACAAAAAAATCATTGAACTTATCTAGATTTATCTGTATCAATATCTTATTGTTATTGTAAGGCTAACTGCTTGATATTATGATCTAGATAAAAAGAGAGCAACAAGTTTAATCTCAAAGATTGATGTCATTAATTTTATGATAATTATCACATTTCAATTTTTATATATTTTTATATATTTTTATTTAAATATTGTGCTAAATAATCCTGAAGTAATTAGAAATATCATATTAATTCTGAGAAAAAAATATTTAACTTTGTAATTAACTTTGTAAAACAGACATTGACATTCTTGTTCAGAATTTTCTTGCGCTTTGTGCCAGTGGATACTATGACAATTGCCTGTTTCACCGGAATATAAAAGGCTTCATTGTCCAAACTGGAGATCCCACCAATACGGGTAAAGGAGGAACCTCAATATGGAATCGCAAGTTTGAAGATGAATTTAAAGAGGAGCTTAAACATAATGCAAGAGGTCTCATTTCTATGGCTAACAATGGCCCTAATACAAATGGCAGTCAGTTTTTCATTACTTATGCGCCTCAATCACATCTGGACCTAAAATATACTTTGTTTGGAAAGTAAGTTTGTCCTTTTACTTAAGCTTATGCCATACTCAGAAATTTCGTCAGACTGCACTTAAGTATTCATTTTAAATATCCTTATTGTTCAATGAATGTACAAGGATAAAATAATACTTGAATGAATCTGGATAAAATTTCTGCACAGCCCTAATAAGAGCATTATAAAATCGTGATATTTGATTTTTTGTTCACTTTTCACAGAGTCATTGATGGTTTAGAAACCTTAGAACAATTGGAAAAACTACCAATAAACCCTAAAAATTATAAACCACTTGCAGAAATCAGGATAAACAATATAACTATACATGCTAACCCATTAGCGGGATAGATCTAAGAGATGAATGTTTTTTAACAACTACATCATAATAATACAAGTAATTTATACTATTTCTTTTATATATGAAAAAAATACAAAATGTGTTTATTAAAACATACATACAATTATTTTTTACAGTTGATTTAGAATTGAAAAAAATATCAATAAGTATTTTTTATATTGTGTATATACCTAATAATCTCTTGTTTTGTGGATCAAATGGACTTCGAAGATACATCTTTGCGGGATACTTTTTCCTGCTCATTTCAATATGGTAAGTACCTGTTTCTAAAAATTCTTTTGTAACATTTTGTCCATTTGGAGCTGTGATATATCTGAAAAAAATAAAAAAGATGTATATATTAATTTTACATATACAATATAGATATAATATTCATTCATTTTCTTTTCATTTTATTCATTATGCAATTTACTTACGCCTGTCCAATACTACTCTTAAAGGTATATCCATGTTCAGCCCTTCTTAGATAACCAACTAATTTATCGTTTCTATAAACACTCTCCATACCCCATAATGGTATATCACTGTAAAAAAATAAGTACACAAATGTGACGCGCATTTTAAATATTAACAACAAGATCAGTGTCAGATTGTAAAATGATGTACTTACTCATTTATGTGTAAATGTACTAATCTTTTTTTAATTCCATTGTTACGGCATTGATCCACAAATGTTTTTCCTAAGTATTTGCCATTTTTGCGACAGACGATTTCTAAAGCCGCTTCTATTGGATTATCATCCGTTCTTAAGTCTGTACCCCAAAGATGATATCCTAATAGATAAATTAACAATTAACACAGATAGTAAGAGATAAAAGCATTCTGTATATTATTGCGCACCTTTCTCACAACTTAAACTGTAGAGCGCTCTATAGCCGGCTAATTTCATATCATATTTTTTACCACATTCCATTAAAGCTTTGTAAATCTTTTCGCACGAACTTCTTGGAATATGTAATTCGAAACCAAGTTCACCCACGAAACTAAGTCTAAATATGTGTACTAATTCACTATTTATTCGCACTAGTTTTGATGTTGAGAATGGAAACGATTTATTCGAAAGATCATCATCGATTAACATCTGAAGAACTTGGCGGCTATAATAATAGTAA
>NW_012130080.1:4702087-4707467 GCF_000143395.1 Atta cephalotes | reverse complement strand
ATATATATCTGTTCATGTTCGTATTTAATTTTTTATACCTGTTAGGACCTTGAACTGATAAAATTCCTATTTGCTCCGTGACATTGTGCACAGATACGTTAAAACCTTTTTCTCTTATTATACTGCTGATATGTGCCCATGTATGATACGATGACATACCTCCACTCACTAAAATCAAAAATGAAAGTATCAATATAATTTAAAATAGGAATAAAATAATGCGCGATAAAATGTATAAACAGATACCTATATAAAATGCTTTTCCCTTAAATATGGGATCGACTACGCCACCCGAACCAGATTCTAGACCAGTGACGGTACAGTCGCCTTCTACTCCTCCTCTTTTATTCAACATACAAGTATATATAGTTCTATTAATTTCTCGATCCACCTGAGACGTAAATATATAATCCACCGCTTCTTTCGTGTCTGGGCCACATACGTAATGTTTTCCAAAATATGATAAATTAAATAAAGCAACGTTATTTCTACAGGCAAGTGCTTCCTCTCGTATCTGTTATAATATGTAAAAAGAATTATCGAATCAATATTTTTAATCACGCAAAAACATTGTATGATAATTTTAGTCCAATCTTAAAAAAAATAGGAGATTACAATGTTATCGTGCGGTGGAAAATTAAATGTACATTCTGTTTTTAATATATCGGCATATGTGTCATTCGTATTCTTTGGTGTATCGTAATAGCCACCATAATCATAAGGTAACACTGGAGCCTTTTTGTTATCTAGTAGAAACCATCCTGGACATTCCCATCCTTGTCGCTCTTCCATAACAGCACCTTCATTGACGAGAAACTAAAAAAAATGACAATAACATATTGTGTTTGAAAAGAAAAAGATGTACAATCTAATTGAAAAATAAAGTTTAAATTAACATAAAGTATAACTTACATTGTGGAAAGGATCTGTCTTCAAATTTCTACCGCTTAAATGTTCATCATGTGAGAAAATGATATTATAATTTTTTGCATAAGCTTCATGACTTCGTTCGTTCACCCAAACTGAATTTTTTCTTTGCTCTGGTATATATCTGGATTGAAAGAAAAACATGAAAAAGTGTTAATTGCAGATATTGATAAAAATGATCCTGCTTGTCATGTTGCTACTTTGTATTTTACATTTTACATATCGACATATAAGAAGTGTGTTATGAAATATGTGGGTCGTTTGATAAGTTTGGTAAATTTCCATGAAATGGCGCTACAATCCATTTGATGACGCGACATCTCGAAAGATCTACTCTTCGAATCCCTTCAAGCCAAATTTCAGCCAGAAAGGACGCGTTAGTTCACGTTTGGTAGTCATTTGAAGCGAGATTGGCGCGCAAAAAAGCACTCTTCTATCAAGACAACGTGCCGTCCCACAAGTCGACCGTTGCAATGACAAAACTACGAATTGGGCTATGAATTGATTCTTCATCCATCCTATTCTCCGAATATTTGACCCCGTGTGACTTCTTTCTGTTCCCAAACTTAAAAACTTGGGAAGAAATTCTCTCAAAGTCAAATGAGGAAGTCATTGTCGCCGTCAATGAGTATTTTGCAGACTTTGAGACAGCTTACTTCAAATGACTATCAAACATGAACTATGCATCCTTTCTGGCTTGAAATTTGGCTTGAAGGGTTCGAAGAGTGGATCTTTCGAGATGTCGCGTCATCAAATGGATTGTAACGCCATTTCATGGAAATTTACCAAACTTATCAAACGACCCACGTATTTATTCATACATTTATATAAAAGTTCGATAAGTAAATATAATTGTTCTACAGATTAAGATTTGATGAAAATAATTTGAATAAATTTTTACCGTCTGATGTCCTGATTGAACATGTGTTTGTCCGGTCGTCCATTAATTATCCATAATGCTATTTGTTCTCCACAACCACCTCCAAACATCATCCCAGCGCTATTATATCCACAAGAATAATAAAGACCTGTGCAGCGTGGATCTTCACCTTTCGGACATTATCGTATTTTAAATTTCAAGTATCTATATCACACACAAGCATCGATCATAAATTAATGAAATTTTGTACCCATGATAGGTCTGTGATCGGGAGTAAAACTTTCTGGGCCGCACACAGTTGTCCTTATTCCAGCAGTTGCCAAAGTGGGTATCAATCGGTTCATCGCTTCAATATGAATATTGAATACGTCCCAATTCAACTCGTATAAACTAAAGGAAAAATCTTCTGGTGGCTAAACAATACATATCGTTTGAATTAATCAAGAATACATAGAATTTAAATTGTTACATGTGCGCATGTTTCTGCTATAATAGCAATTAGGTTCAATCTTAACTTCTTCAACTTACAAATTTCAATATGATAGGATTAGGTTCATATCCTCCGATATTTATATTTCCACCCTGCACTCGAAAGTAGATATTAAAATCGGGATCTCGAATATTTGGCAACCCTCGTACGTTCATCGGCTCAGTAACAATGTATGCGTGTTTCATCGGTACCAATGGAATGTCCAATCCTACCATTTGCGCTATTGTTCCGGACCATGCTCCTGCCGCATTTAGTATAACGTCGGTTTTTATTATACCATGAGGCGTTTCTACTCCGCGAATGATTTTATGTCCGTCAACATTCTCTACGAGAATTTTAGTGACCGGACAATCTTCGATGACCTTAAAAAATTATATTTAATTAGATTAATTTTTAACGAATAATTAACCATCATTTTTGGTTTTAATCATTTTTATAGAACACATACATCACTTGAATAAATAACTCTACTAATTGCTAATTATAAAATTTATTGTGAAATACAAAATTAAATTTATTATGTAAATATGTGTGTTATAGAAACAGATGATGAAGAAAATGAATAAAAATACCTTACAACTGTTTTTTTCCGCTGATTTTTTCAATGCATTTACTAACATGGCAGGATCTATCGTACCATCCGCTGGACAATACATCGCAGCTTGGAATGCATTTTTATCTATGAGGGGAAATTTTTCTTTCGCTTCGACTGGATCAATCATGTACCCGTCGATACCAAAATTCTTACAACTAGTAATTAATCTTTCGTAGTCGATTACTCGCTCCTACGGAAATCAATAGATATTCTCCGAAAAATAAATATCAATTGCATGGAGATATTCCTACTTACGGGAGAATAAGCGATGTAGAGTCCACCATTGTTTATCCATCCTGGATTTATACCTGTTTCTTCTTGTAAAGATGCATAAAGCAATCGCGAAGCTTTTATCAATTCCGTCTCTACGTCGCATATTCCGCGTAGATGCCACAGGAGACCTGCTGTATGCCATGTTGTACCAGATATAAGCTTAGATTTTTCCAAAAGTATTGCATTAACTCCACGTTTTCCTAATTGATAAAGTGCATTGCAACCAGCGCTACCACCACCTATCATGGAAATTTTTATTAAAATTGTTAATAAATATTAATATGTATCTATAAACGTTAAGATCAATGTTAAGATATTTATTTCTATTTGATTTTACATGCGAAAAATGATATTGTTAAAAATCATTTAATTCATTTTAATTAATATACAATACGGAATATTAAATTATTATCTAAACTGCTAATCCGATTAATACAGTTCTTTTGTTTCTACTGGTATAAACTTAGTTACCTATTATTACAACGTCGGCATTGTTAGGAATATCGATGTTCTTTGTCTCGTTTTCTTTAAATGTAATGACCGTTCGATTATTTCCGAGACTCCTTTTAAGTAACTGTAAGTGAAGTAATGAAAAGACATATTGGAATATGTACGATTTTTATCTTTTTATAAAAATAAATAAAACCTTTTTTGTAATATATTGTGTTGAATATATATTAATTTCAAATCAAATACCTTGTTTCTTACTAAACGAAGCATTTTATATGCCTCGTAAAGACAGCTTGTGTGCGATCTCAGATTGAACTGCGAATATTAACTCAGATTGAACTACAGTCTGCTAGCTGTAGTATATTCTTTACAATCACTCTTACAACATATACGTATGTACATTATCAAAGAATTTTTCATTGAATCATCAAATTTCTCAACGTTAACTTCTCTTTCACTCACGATATCCGCGTTCACATGTCTCATGTACCGTGTTCGATTGCTGTTTCCGTACTGCTTTTTGTCCGAAACAGATTACAAATGACGTCAATCGCAAAAACATTACTCAATATGTTTACAAATATGTGAAATAAGAAAAACAATATTAAAAGGAGAGAGGAATTTATAAAGTACTACATTGGTTGCTCGAGTGTTCCTCAGTCTGTTATCTATGTTCTTTTTTGCTTATAATTCTGTGCGTTATTATATTTATTATTATACACTAAAAATATCTTATATTGCTGTGTTGAAAAGACACATAACAATAATAAAAGAAACTAATTTCGTCATGAGATTAGTTTTTATCAGTTCTTGTCGAGTGAAATTAAAGGTACCACATATTATCATACATAATCGTTTTTTTGTACACTTATCTATTCTGTCTTATAAAGTAAATATGTTCTGATATAAAATTGATTATTTTCTGTAAAAAATGCTAACGAGATTAAAATCTAAAAAAGAAATGTAAATTGATAGATTTAAAAGGCATTAAGGAAGAAAGAATCTTATTTTTAAATCTAATATCGTACATTATATTTTCTATAAAATCAATCAGCTCTTTATTTTCTAGAAAAAACTTTCTTTATTGCCAATATAGACTCTGGAGAATATTACGGCTTTTATGAGAACTTTATTCTCACAGATTTATATACATTCAGAATTTTATTATTAGACTGTGGGACAATGCAATACTCTCTTGACCTTGATATCGTATCGGAACATTTCGATTGCGAAATACGCTGTCGTGACTGAGTATGTGTCAAGTCATATGTCTTATTATCAATAATTCAGTAAATGTGAAAAGAAAATAACCGATGACACTGCCACCCCTATCTATAGCGCGGTTTGATTATTTAGTAAAATAACAAGACTAGTGACTGTTTTTGCTACATGTTAACTATTTTAACGTATGATTAACATATGCAATCATTAAAAATCATGGAACATTTAATAATACTTTCTGCAAATTGTAATGTATTTCTAAAGATGTACTTCGAAATGTATAACGACATTATATAAACTATTTCTTGAAGACTAACTAGTTTAAACGTTGGACTAAAAACACTAGTAAAAAATTTCGGAATTAAGTAATTATTCGATATTAACTAACGACGTAAATAATGTTATACTGACTAAGAGAACCCTAATAATCTTAGTGATTTATTTACTTTTCGTTATTAACATATCTACTATACAATAGACTGGTCGTGCTACAAAAGCAGTACATGTATTAGTAATTTAAGTATTAGCGTAGTTTATATATATA
>NW_012130080.1:4696706-4699544 GCF_000143395.1 Atta cephalotes | reverse complement strand
ATATATATATATATACACACACATATATATGTATATAAATATACCGTGTAAGAAAAATAGGATTTTTGTTTTTTAGAGAATCCGTGAACACATTTTTAAAGAAGTCAACAGAAATGCCACTTCAAACACAAATAACCATTTCACATAATGAATGATTTAAAGCGAAGTGTGTTCTTCGCTCGCTAAACTATCCGTATCTTCAGTGTCGGAATTGGTTGCAGCTTGTACTCGAGCATATTCGTCGGTGTCGATGCTTTTACAAAAATGAATCGCATACTTCAGTTTTTGTCGTAGAACTGCTTTACATGAATAACGCGGCATTTTCAGAAGGAAAAAGCAAGTGTAGCTTTCAGGAAGAAACTGGTCCGGTGGATTGTATTTATCCATTACCTGACAAGAAAACGGTACGGTATACAATAACTACCTTTTAATGTTTCTTACTGAAGAAATGATATATAAATGGCTTCTTACTTGTAAAACAAAGTCTCTGCCTCTAAAATCTGCGATTGTGCGCGGCAGACGTGTTCTGCCCCAAACAAAACGAAGAAAAAGCGATCGTTCTGGGTTGGAAAATTCATCCATGACTTCCCAGAACCACTGAACAAGTGGTGCCATTGCTTCAATACCTACAAAAGACAATTTTTCTTATTTTAAAATTATTAATATATAAGTACATCGATGCAATACATTTACAATATCGAACATATACCTTTATATGTTGCAACAGATTTTAATAAATTAAGCGGTATGTCTGGACTACCGCAAACCATCGTTTCAAGTTCAGCACCGCTAAATAGTGCCAATAGAGGCACAGGAACGACTTTCGATAAGCCTTCTCGTACGGCTGCTACTTGAGCATCAAATTCGTGAAGTCTATAATCTAACGCCAATCTTACATATTCGTGCCTATTTTCTGGTGTTATTTTAAGATATCTGAAAATTTAAAAAAAGTTTTTATCGTATAAATATAAAATATTTTATATTTAAGAATACATTCACATACATCAAATAAATATATATAAATAAATAAATAATTAATAAAACATTATAAAATCTGAAAATTACTGAATGCAATACCTGTTAGACAATGCCACATCATGTCCTGCGGCGGAAGGCGTGGAAAATGGCATTTCTAAAGTCTGAAAGACTTTTTCGTCGGGATCCATGTCTCTGATGCAAAGCAAGCCAGGGACGTAATCTCTGTCGACTTCCGTCAAATCCGCAGGTGTCAGAGATATACCTGCAAGTTGCTTCCAAACTGGTTCGGCTAGATTTAAACTCAATGGACTACCAGTTCGTATAGCAATGCCCATTAGAATGCCTAAGAATTGAAACATATTCGTATGCAATTGGGAATCGGCCATGGGATTTAACAAGAAGCAGTCTCGGTTTGTGCCATTATCTTCGCGACCATTTGGTGTAGGTATAAATAATGGCAAAGAACCATTTTGCAATTCATCACACATCTCTGCTATACTTTCGCTATATCCACCGCCACAATCGTCAACGCTTTCCCCTAAAATAATATATGTAAATATATTAACAATTTTGTGAAATCTAATAATAAGAAATCGCGAATTATACGTGAATGAGAATACGTACCCACGAATTTCACTTTCCATACTCTATGAGGTAGAAACAATACGTCCTGTGTCAAGAGAGACATCTTCGACACCATTTGACCAAAGACTGACTTGATTCCGTCTGGTCCAGCTAATCCACCTTTAGCTCTAGCTCTTTTCACTTGTATTCTATTCAATTCAATCACAGGTCCATGTTGACGATCTCTAACCATTGTTGCTTGAATAACTTTGCGGAATGTCGCTTCTTTTATACTATACACTAGCATAGGAGCTAATTTGCTCAGCCCGATGTGACTGGTGATCGGAAACATAGCCAAGGCAGGGCATAAAAGTTCTGCGAAATGATGTAGCAACACCAGCCTATTACGCAATACAGAGTATGACAGATCTTTAACCAGATCATATTCCATGGGTGTGGATGCTGGCATTCTGCTTTGCGTTGCCTTTGCAGTACTCCAAGCTAGTGTATGCGCACTGCCGCAAGCGACTCTCGTGATTTTTTTGCCCTGTAATGCGTGTACCAATCTTGGCCTGTGAAGCGCACTCGTAGTACCGTCGCCGAGTTGACCCTCATCATTGTCGCCCCAAGTGAAAACCTCTCCTTTGTCGGAACACGCGACGCAGTGTAAAGAGCCCGTTGCTATCGAAATGATCTTTTTCCCTTGCAATGCAGCTACCTTACGTGGTCTACGTACATGATCGTCCGTGCCATGACCTAAACGATGATAGTCGCCTTTACCCCTGCACAATAAATAAAAAACATAAAAAAAATAGTTAAAAAATAAGCCATTAAGAATGAATGGTATAATAAAAATAAATATATAAAAATAATACTATTACCAGGTATAGACCGCTCCGGATCTTGTTAAAGCGACTGAAAATTGACTACCGCATTCGACTTTAACTACGCCGAGTCCGGCCAGAGAATCTATCTTCAATGGAACCTTACATCCGTCGCTTCCGCCTCTACCTAACTTTCCGTAATCCCCATCGCCCCAGCTCCATACATTATCATCGTCAGTTACGCAGAGCGTTTGCGCGTCGCCGCTTCCGCATGCCACATCGATCACTTTGTAATCTTGCAAAGCCTCCACTACTTTCGGTCGTAATTGATCGTCACTGTCACCATGTCCGAGACGTCCGTACCGTCCTGCAATCAATTATCCTTTTACTACAATGCAAAAACCTATATTAGGTATAGTAAAAAGAAATATACTATTATATATATAGTAAGTAATAAGTAAGTAGTATTTTA
>NW_012130080.1:4682489-4696283 GCF_000143395.1 Atta cephalotes | reverse complement strand
AAAAGAAATCCATTATTTTTGCATGAAATTGAATGGAAAAATAATGGATTTCTTTTTACTATACCTAATATTTTTCTAATTTTCTAATAATTATTTATTAAACGTGTAATTGTTAAATATTTTTAAAAGCATTTCGGCGCTTCACTTGCCTGTAATCATATCTTACCTTTTCCCCAGGTGTATAGCCAACCAGCACTGGTAATAGCGGCGCTGTGATGTCCACCACAAGCTATATCTACAATCTCTACACCAAGTAAATCTTCAATCAGTTTCGGCCGATCGTATGACACCTTGTTACCATGTCCCAATTTGCCATCGTCGCCCTCTCCCCAGGAATACACATGACCTTCCGAGCTCAAAGCGATGCAATGCTTGCCTCCCGAGCTAACAGCTACTTTTTTAATAAATACGTGTTGTATTGATTCCAATAGCGTCGGGATCATAACGGAATCTGTTCCTCCTATCCCGAGACGTCCCGCAGCTCCATAGCCTGCAAAGCATCGCATTAATATTCGATATATAAATCCATCGAGGATAATTAGTTATTTGTCTACCAGTCGAATAAATTTTTCCATCAGCGGTTACGGCAAACAAAGTTTGTTCACCGCCAGCTAGTTGAATTGGTCTGAGCGCGGACAAACTTTCGCATGGTGCAGGTAGTTTAACTTTCGGACCCTCCAAGCCACCTAATTGACCTCTGTGATTGTGACCCCATCCATAAATCGCGCCTGATCCATCCCATGATAGCGTCCAGTCTTCAGGACGTCGATTTAGCCACTGCAGCAACTGCTCGTCATGTCCCTGCTTGAATATATTGTGATTCTCATGATCCTTTGTACAGTCAGCGTTTCCATCTATCGCGTCCATTTCGTTCAATTGTTTTGTGACTTCGTAACAGAACGCCTTTGGCAGACAGGTACGATCAACAAGCGACTTCGCCACGCGAGCAGCAAGACAATATCTTCGGAACCAGGACCACTTATGCATCTCAGAGCAAAATTGCATTCCATCTAGCTCAAGGTCGCATGCGAGCGCTACGAGAACCTTGAAGAAGTCACTGTGCATCAGTTGCTTACCACCTCTAACCATAGGATCCTCGTACGCGTATTGTCTTAAAAGTGCTTGTGGTAGGGAACCAAGCAAAGATGAGAGTGTCACCTCGGGCTTTATGCCTGGCCCGTTTGTATAAACCACCTGTAATTTTCTCAACGCCCACATCCTCTGCTGCGCGGACAGAGTGCTCAGTTGACTACACTGGCTCAGAGCGGTGGCCAAACGCGAGGCGACGTTCTTGTCGGAATTTATCAAACTGTTGTCCATGAGGAGATGTTCAGCTAGAGCTATAGTCGGTTGCGATAATACTGCTCTATCGGATCCAAGCTCGTACGGCGCTGTTTTCGCCAAAATAGGGTACACTGTAAATTTCCAACCCCAGCCGTTGACAGATCCGTCGGAGCAAAATCGCCATCTCAACTCATCCCCTTGGATTTTGATCTCTGGGCCCCATTCGGTCCAGTCTCTACCGGATCTGACCGCCACCACTCTGCCGCTTCCGTCCATTATCGTGAGCGGATCGTGCCGTTTCTCTGTAGAGCACAGTCGATCGAATTCTACTCGAAGCGCCTCCGCGCCGGGTATCTTCACGTGGCCGGTCAATGTGGTGTCATCTATGTAAGGGTGCGGCGTTTCTTGCACTACAGGTTGAGGTGTATTATTGACACAATTGCTATTGGCCGCGGTGTCTTCCAATTCTGTGACGCACAGTTCCAGCAACATACTGCCAATGGAACCATTGACCTTTCCCAGAGCAATCAGTACTGATGATATCGTCTCTTTGGCTGACGCGCAGACTCTATTGGCTACCGCTAACTTTAACAGATCCACCAGGACTCTCGCATCATCTTCCGTTAATGCCGATGTAAATTCATCCAAACCAGAAATTGTCGCACCATCCTCGCCCACTACTTGCGCGTTGGATGTTAAAGTGGCCGCTATAACACTCATTGCGCTCGTTGACATCTTTGAGGCACGCGAGGATAGACTGGCGGAACTGGACATGGACATGGCTAACATGGCTAATGGATAATCCTCTGTTTCGGGAGTCAACTTAGGACTGGTAGGAACATTGACGGCCTCGGCGACGTTCGCCGGAGCCTCTCCTCCACCTTGCGCGATGTCACCGACATTCTGATAAACCGCGTGCTCAGTACTCGATGTCATAGCTCCCTCCGATGATGGTATCATGTCTGTTGCGGCTGCTATTGGCGCATGTTTTGTCGACGCACAGCCATTCAACATGGAATGACTCTGCAAAGCCGTTACTATTGCCACTCGTGCCTGCATAATAAGAAGAGCGTTTATTACATGTTGCAAAGCTTGCTGTTTAGCGACGTTACTCTCTAACGAGAGTATTATACTGGCGAGCGACGGTCTCGTGGCGACGGTATCACTTGTCGCAGTAACTGTGCCATTTTGTTCCGGCGCATTATTCAGGCCTAGACACATCTGACCTAACGGATCTCTCACCGTCGGGAATGTGACTGGATCTTGATTCCCATTGCTGGGCTGATCGACTAATACCCAAGCTATACTGTGACTCGAGCCGCAAGATACTCTATTAACTCTCGCATCTTCCAAATCATGCACCAATGATGGTTTTCTGTTGACGCTCGTCGTGCCGTTGCCTTGTTGCCCATGATCGTTGTCGCCCCAAGCGTATACCTGACCGATATCGGTTACGGCGAGACAATGTAATGCTCCAACTGCTACATGAATGATTTTCTTACCCCGTAAACCTTCAACCAGCGTGGGCTTCCTAACGTGGTGATCATTACCGTGACCCAAGCGAAAATAATCTCCCTTTCCCCATGTCCACACTTCGCCATATTTCGTCAGGGCGAGGGAAAACTGCGCGCCGCATTCTACCTGTATGACGCCCAAATTATTCAATCGATCTACTAATAAAGGCGTATAACAGCCATCGCTTCCACCTCGACCAAGCTTGCCGAAGTCACCGTCACCCCAGGAATACACGTAGCCGTCGGTGGTTAAAGCCATAGTTTGCGCATCTCTGCTACCGCAAGCCACTTGGACGACTCTATGTCCGACCAAAGCTTGCACTAATTTTGGTCTTGTTTGTGTGATGGTATCTCCATGTCCCAATCTACCGTACTCGCCTAAACCCCAGGTGTACAGTTCGCCGTTACTCGCGATCGCCGCCGAATGTCCCGATCCGCAAGCAATGTCTCGGATCCTCTTCGACTTCAGTGTTTCGATGAGCTTCGGTTTATCCAACGATGTACAATTTCCGTGTCCCAGTTTACCGTCCTCACCTTCGCCCCATGAAAATACTTTGCCGTCTTGAGTGAGTGCCAGGGCATGCTTTCCGCCTGAGTGTACCGCCACTTTCTTAATCACAAATTGACTCAGAAAAGGTATGGCTTTTGGTTCGCACATGTTGTTATCATCTCCTAAACCTAGCCTACCATTCGTTCCTTCCCCGCAAGCATATAGTTTGCCCTCTTGGCTAACAATAAAGAGAGTCTTACTTCCTCCGGCTATATGAATAGGTTTTAATTTTGAGAGGATTTCGCTGTACACTGGTAATTTGATTTTGGAACCTTTCAAACCTCCTAGTTGATCCTTATCATTCAAACCCCAAACGTACACGGCTGATTGCTGAGGCGGCGTATCGATGCTACGTTGTATTGCTACTTGTTCCTGCAAAACTTCCCAATCAGACGCGAGGAAAGACACCGAAGTCGTAAGCTGATTCTCGAACATGTTCTGACGGCCCATTATGCGCAAACCATGTATCTTACAGTCTATGCCGCCATTTCGACATTGTTTTATCGCTATTTCAATACATGGATAATATTCCTTCATATCTTGAAGAAGTATAACATTAGTATCTGAATAACGTATAGTTATCGTTCTTAATTCCACTAAATTAGTGAAGGAGTCTCCTACATTGATCGCTATTACAGAAGGCATATAACTACTATCCTGTGGATTGACAATAATCTTCAAGGAGTGTATTAAGATTCCAGGTAACATCTCCAAGCGAATCCAGTGTTTGCCCTGTGATCCACAACTTTGCCAATATTTTCCGGATCCGTCTACCAGGCGCGTCGCCCAATTTTCTCGTGAAGACACGCTCAAAGTTCTGATGCATTTTGACCAATCATCGATTAAATACGATTCTGACAGATCCTGTCTATGGTATCTGCCTGGCTTTCCGGCATAAATGGCTGCCGAACCAGGTTCCGTAATTCTATTGAAGCCATGTCGGTGCGATCGCTTGGTGTAGAAACAATTCTCGCACAGATCATAATCGTCGCAATACTTGCATTTGAATCTGGGACCAGAAATCGGTGTCAGGAGGCATGAGTGGCAGGCCACAAAATGATGACAGGACGGTACCTTCTCCATTTCGGCAACACAGCCAGTCCATCCGTGTTGCTGTGGAAAATCTACGGATACATTCTTGCCATTATTAGTTATCGCCGTGACCACTCCGACGGAATGATGACTTACAGATCCCCAGTTATATTTCGGCAAAGTTATTGACGCCTTAACTCTAACTTTATCCCCGACCTTCAATGTGGGCGGTGGACCTGGCAAAGATGGTGGATAGCCGAGCAGTTCTATGTGAATAAAACGCACCCAGTACGTACCGCCTTTGCGTTGCCATGCAACTTGCGCATTCAGATCGTGTAAGTTTTCCGCATCGATCTTCACTACTTGGCCGACGTCGCCGTACTCTACTTCCTCGTAGCTCTTACAACATCGTACCAGCATACCTGGTACTACGTTGTCGCGCACGTAAATTGCGTATTCATCGACCGACAGGAAATCTGAACGTTTCATGTACGTCGGTAGTGCACCACTACTTATAGCACCTTCTTGTCCCGATGGAGAATCATCCAAATCTTCGCTAATCGAATCGTCACTGCCATCAGTTAGTCCATCCAAGCTGGACAAGGTCTCTGTATCGCTGAGAGCGGCGTCCGGATTTTCCAACAGCCAGCCCACCGCACTTTCTGCTGTTACACTGCCTTGGTCGGCAACGCTGATACTCTTGATAGCCAATTCGGCGCTCTTCTTGTGAAAACCCATTTCGATTAACACAGCTACCAAAGGACTCACAGGCGCCGTTGCAGAGTTCTTCTTCGCTGTTGTATTGTTTTTACAGTGTCTTCTCTGGCTCGACGTTAAGGAGACCAGTGAGCAGTCAGATGTAGGGGTAGTAGGATCTGAAGTTATGCCGGTTCGTTGAATAGGCGTATGTCTTATTTCAGAGACTAGATATTGAGAGACCGCTAGAGCGGCCTCCTCTAATTCTTTACGTTTAAATATCGGTTTCAATGGTTGTGGCTTTGTGGCGCGCAATAGTATTTCCTGCAGAAGCGTGGAAGTACGTCTTTCATCATCATTGATTTCATTAATTAACGAATATTTCAAGATCTTCCGCAATTTCGATTGATACGCGAGCATGGCTTTTCCGGCGTTCAAGGCCGCGAGTTGTTGCTGTTGGCTTCGTAATATCGTGGCATTGACAGCACCAGCAATAACAGGTATGCCACCAGGTCGTTTATCCATACAAGCAATACCTAAAAACAAATTAGCCCAGACAGATATAAGACTCTCCGTTAAAAGCATTCTCTCCAATTGAAATTTCTCGTTAATCCGCTTCGCCGCATGGAACGGCACTATCTTTCGCGTTCCACTGCCATTCCACAGTTGCATAACAATCTTCGAGTGTTTCGTAAACTTGCAAACTGTGCCTACTTCACCGTCAGAATTTACCAAACCGCCAATTCTTATCCTATTATCCAAACCGCCGATGACAACGAGGGTCGCCATGACTGTCCGTTGAATACAAAGACCATTTTCGCCACCATTCTCATTCATCTGTATGTGGAATAGCGAGCTTTCGTTCCAAAGATCCACTGTTAACGCTAATTTTGTGGTAAGAAATTTGTTTATGGCTTCGTTCCATCTAGGAAGAGAATGCAAGAATCTAATCAACCATGTTAGTTCTTCAACTATGGTAGAACTGTACGACGCGGTCAAAGACATCCGGCATTTATTTGAGTGAAGCTCAGAACTGGCAGCGATGTCACACGTAAGAGCCACTTGGCCCAATATCCCAAAGGACTTCTCCAAGAACTGCATCATGTTGCTCAAAAGTATCTCCGTACCCCACGAAGGCAAAACAGCTGCTAGTAGTTTTGTGATCATAATTTGCTTCTCAAGACAAGGCTTGGTTTCATCAATGATGATACCCAAAAGAAGATTGAGCCAAGCCTGTGAACTCAAAGACTTACACAAATCTATTGATTTTGCGATCGCTCTCAAAAGACTAAAAGTAGCCCAAGTTTCGTGATGCTGTTTCGCTAGTTGAACATGCGTAGTCAATTCGCTGGATCTATTCGCAGTAGATATTATACCGTGTAGAGTAGAAGTAAGGATCTTGATGGATATCGCGGGTACTTTATCCGCTTCTACACCACAGGAGAGTAAGATTATCCGAAGTAAGTTCGTTGACGCCGACTTAAGACACGTGGTCGGATGTAGATCTTCTCCGCGGAAACTGTTCTCCATTTTATTTCCATCGAGCGAAGTATCGTTATCGGTCTCGTCGCTATCATCATCGGGAGGTGTTGGTGGATCAGCGAGCTTTAGATCGTATTTACCTTCCTTACCCATGCGATACGAATTCGTCGCGCCGTTGTCCCACTGTACCCTTATCCATCCATCCTCGCCAAGTTCGCCGATGACTCTACCTACACCTGGTGGTGGGCCATCTTGATCTCCCCATTTCCAATCGGCTCCTCGTACAACCCGAGTGCCAACCTTCATCAACGCCGCCAACTCCATTCCGCTGAGCTGAACAGTAGGTGGCTTGTTCTTTTGAAGGGCATCTTCGTAAATTGCCGTGATTTCCGTCTTAACTTTCAATGCCTCACCGTCTCCGCCTTGTCCCTGTCCCTCGCCGTTCTCGCAGAAACTTGCCGATGATGGTCCGATTTGTCTCAATAAAGTCAAGATGCTGGATAACAGACCCGAATTAATCAGTAGCCCGATCTCATTGGCACACTCATGATTAGTCAACATACCAAGGATAGTCAGTAAGAATCTCGCTCTCGGTAATTTTCGTAGCCAAGTATAAGTACCTTGATTCAAGCTGCTCTTTCCACTGACTTTCTGTTTGTTAGGCAGCTCTGCTTGTACAACATACGTTCGTAAGGCTTGTACCGCCCATGAAATCACCTCAGCTTCAGCTAGAATAACTTTGGACTTTTGATATGGCGTCGTTAATTGTATATTATATAGGCAATGCGTGATCCCATCGCTAAGAGATTTGTTCTCATAGGTCAAACCGAGCCAACCGTTAAGTAAAGAATATTTCACCGATGGTATTAAATAGTCTCTTTTCAATAACTCTCGCATCATAGAGATACCTTGTTCTCGTACACGAGCGCGTTGCATTTGACAGTACATGGCACGGCGCAACGTCTCAACATCTCCGCCAATGCCGTCATTGATGACGAATTCGATAATATTTGTCATTAAACCGTTATAATCGGCAGTGGCCCACTGCATCGGTCCGCATCGAATTTTCTCAGTCATCTGCATAATCTTGTTCTTTATATCCGCTATATCTTCCAGTTTTGCGGAGGACGATGTTGCGGCAGTTAGACCTTCCTTAGAGCAGGACGTCATATCTCCATCCGGTTTGTTTTTCGTTTTAGCATTTTGTATCGATGCATTCAAAATATCTTCCGGTTTACCACCTCCGCCGGATGAATCTTTATTCTTACGAATATCGGCTAAGACTGTGCGAGCAGCTCTCTTGAATCTAGGGACGGTATACAGTAACTTCAAATCTTCAAATCCTTTAACTTCATAACTCGTCGCGGATCTGACCTCGTATAGAAGAAATTTGCATCTCTCTTGCGCGGGCGCACAAACTTCCTTGTAACTGCGATTCTGTTGTTGCCTAATTCGCACTAAGTTCCACTTAGTCTGATAAATCGCTCGTACCATGTCAGCCAATTGATTACTCAGTCTCGCACTGTTAATGGTCTTTAATTCTTGTTCTGCTAACGCGAGCGCTTGTTGCCCCAATCCAAGGTGTTTGATAATCACAGCCATCAAAACGCGACTGATTTCCTCGACTGGATGATCGCCGCAGAAATCAGCATGAGAGAATAGATTGTTAGTCTTGGAGTATCTATCAACTAGCGTTAAGAATGCTCGGACATGGCCATCGTCAATTTTATGTGCCTCTGCTAATGCATGTATAAATGCGATCGTTCGGTCGTCGTACTCCTTTTGCTGCTCGTTCTTCGCGTGCACCGGGAGCGGCGGTTCCGTGGGCGAGTTAGCAGCGGTTGACGTGTTGCTTCTCGCTTCATCCTTCTCTTCCTCGTATGGATTCGGCGGTTGCAGGACTTGCAGACCTCCTCGCAAGAAATTTGTAGTGAGCCATACACCAGCTTCTTTCTCTGCCGATTGAAGCGTCAAGCTTTGTCGCATTCGGTAAGCATGCAAGCCCAGCAAAAATCCTAGGGCTCTTTCCATGTCCAGCAGGGATGAGCAAACGTCGGTTACCTCGATCGTGACCCGTGCATTTTCATCGGGTTCAGCTTGACAATAATGACCAACGAAGCAGGAGTCCATCATGCCCCGCGGTTGCGACAATTGACTGTACGGTACGCCACATTGCGTTACCGTTGAAGTTTCGTCGCGCCCGATGACGTACCGTTGCAGCATTTCATAAGGAGACCAGGTGCCATCGTTTCTGATATCCTGTACGTCATAAACATTGTTATTTACCACTACCCATAGGCCGCCATCGCGATTGTGATTCTCCAAATCCGCCCACCGTATCAAAGAAGGCTCCTCCTGAATGGGTATCTTATTTCCATGTAGCGGCGCGATGATCCCCGGCCAGGACAAATCGTCCGCTTCATTTTTTTCCATCGTCGGTGCCAGTTTCACGAAATGATCCAATGAATCCAGAATCGGTGCAATTACATCCATCCAGTTCATGTCAATGAGCAGCATAGAATAATCTATTTGCAACAATATTAAGCAAGTCACTAATTCAGGAAGTAATACGTTGATTATGTCGCTTTTCAGAATCCCAGCGATGGAAATGAAATCTTTGACAGAACGACCACCTATTTCAGCAGCCAACGGCAATATCTCGGTCGCATGGTCACAGATTTGTGTAATGTACTTCTTCAGTAGAGATTCTGCGCCCATCATTTCCTGATCATGCAGATCTTCCGTGCGTGACTTGCGTGTAATACACTCGTACACTTGCGCGATTAGTAAACGTTGGAAACGCAAAAGAAGATTCAAACTGGGCGAATTGTCAAATCTTCGAAGATGCTCGTTCCGATCCACCTGCTGCGAGCCTTGTTGCAGTCTAGATTGTGTAATGCACGTACCGTTTCTAATTAACTGCTGTATTAGCTGAAGCAGAGATATAGTTGTGATGTTCTTCCCCGAATTGAAACCGTCTTTCATCCCTTGTCTTGTTTCAATCTTTACTTTAACAGCATTCGATGTGCCCACATCTAGAAAATCCTTCTCGTCTGGCATGTCTGCTATTTCCACTTTAATCGCAGCTTTTAACGCTAACTCCAATCCACCATCCACCATTAGACTAGATACTAATAAATCGGCCATAAACCGTTGTCCACTATTTATGTATATATTCGCTGAACTCGATTGTTCCATATTGTTCGATGTATTTGGCAGGAAACTAGACAGTGTCTTTGCACGCTCGTTAGCTGTTGGCAACAATATGCTCCAACCCGTTTGCAGAACCACTTGCGCCGCTTCTTGAATTGTCGCCAATATTCCGGTAGCGCTTGCCAGGTTGACGCAGCGTTGCTTTAAGGAATTTAATAGCGAACTGCTAGTTGCCAGCCCGACGGATTTAGCATCAATATTATGCGTTAACATGGTATGTAATTGTAATCGGAACAAGTTCAATGTAGCTACCGCCAGACATTCGCGATCCTGTGTAGGCGGTCGTATTCCCGGTAGGCCTTCGCAGGACTTGGACAGGAGTGTGTCGAGCAATTGGAAAGTCTCCTCGCATATATCGACGACGAAGGCCACTCTACTAGCTCCACCTGACCACGCTGACATGCACCAGGCAAAACTCTGGGTCGGACCTGACGCCAAACCAATGACCGTCTTAGAGGATAACGTTGGACACAACGTAGGCTCAGAAATGATGGGACCTAATGTAGGATCGATTTGACCGTAATCATTTCTACCCCATCCATAAACAAATTGATCTTCCGTCAGAGCCAATATGTGAGTGGTGCCTACAGACAGATCTTTAACTTTTCTATCTCTCAACGATTCGATGACTTTGGGATATCTGACGTGTTCCTCGCTGCCATGGCCTAGGCGATATGCGTCACCTTTTCCCCACGTGTATACTTCTCCATGAGCCGTCAACGCCGCGGAGAACTGACTGCCGCAAAATACCTTTACCACATTGATATCCAGTAGCTTATCGACGATCTTTGGCGTTTTGGATCCGTCTGTGCCTCCCCTACCTAGTTTCCCGTAATCACCATCTCCCCAAGAGAAGACTATGCCGGACGCGGTAACGCACAAGGTTTGAGAATCCCCACTACCGCAGGCCACGTGTACGACTGTGTGGCCCTTCAACGTTGTCACTAATATCGGAGTCATGACATCGTCGAAATTACCATGGCCTAATCTACCATAATTTCCTCTTCCCCAAGTATACAATTCGCCGTTGGCGCTTAATGCTGCTGAGTACGTACTGCCACATGCTATAAATATGATGTTCTTCTCTAGAAGTGCTTCGATCAATTTCGGTTCGTCATAGGAGATGGTATCACCGTGTCCAAGTCTACCGCCATCTCCATTGCCCCAGGAATACACACAGCCATCTTGCGTTAACGCTAAGTAATGTTTACCATCTGCGTGAGATGCAATCATCGTGATCGGCTTATCGGAAAAACCGTGCACTCTTTGTGGATATTGAGTTTCGGATCCGTGATACATATTGTAAACATTGCCATTCAATGACAAGATCATTAATGCTCGCTCAGTGCAGCACAACTGCTTTATACCCAATTCCGCAATTGCATCGCAGTAAAAGGGGGTAGAGCCATTTCCAAACTTGACACCACCCCAAGCTAATACCTCTTGAAATGTTTGCTTGCCATTTCCATTTCTAGGAAATCCATACTCTGTACTAGCAGGTGGTAAAAGAGGAGCGGCCAATCTGCTTAAATTACACATTATAATAACTGCGGCTTTTCTTAAGTCGACTGATACGGCGTCATCGTCTGGCAATCGTAAATATTTAAGTAGCACTTCGCAGGGACCCGGCGTAACGTTTCTGTCAAGATGTCTGCGAGATTTTGTCGCTGGTATCATATTCAATCGTCGTAATAGTGGAACGAGTGGTGCTGTGCTTCCAGGTGGTGTAACTCGATTGTCTTGATTCTTATTTTTACCACTGAGATGAAGTAATAAAACCACGGAATCTAATAAACTAGAAAGAGTGGCTCTTTGCGCAACCAGTTCCAGTAACAAGCAAAGAGCCGTGTGCTGATCTGACAATGGCACTGGACGCCACGATCGTCCGGTAGTTACCTCTCTGAAAATAAATAACATATATGTCTATTCGTTGTATAAGAAATGAACTGATATAAAAGCAAGATGTATATACCCTGTGACGACTTGTCTTAAGAATTTCGCTGATCTTTCTACGACTTCCAACCAGACTTGAGAAACGTTACTCTCATCAAAGAGAGTCGCCTCCGGTAACGATTGCAATGCTTCCAATGATTCGGTTAATAATTCACTACAAAATTCAACGTCTTCCCCAGATCTCCAAGCCCGTCTTAAGTACGCGAACGAGAAATTGAGGGCCGCGCGTGAACCAACGCGCGCTAATCCTAAGGTCGCCTTTTCGTTAGGTCTCGGCCTGCGATTAACAAAAATTTAAGCATTTATAAGAATAATTTAAAGTGTTATTTCGAACAAAACACACAGAAAATAACGTACTCTGAAGAGGATCAACATATAATTGTATTTCGATACTCTGCATGTTATGTGTGCACGAGAAAACAAATCACTTAGGAAATTTGACCTGTGCTGTATGTAATAGGATTTGCAACATAAATATGACTTATTATAATCATACATGCTACATATTATACATAATTTTATACTCAACGTTTTTTGTAATTTTCCGATAGACTTTGGTAAATTTGAGGTATCTTTGATCTCTTGTGGTTTATGACGAGACAAAGCGGTGAAGTATCTTCGAGCGACTATCAAGCGTTGTCTCAAACGTGTAGCAGATAATGTGCTATTTGCGACTTCGCAACATAGCTTCCGTTGCTCCTTAATCGATAAATCGATGCATCCCTTCAAGTCTGTTAAAGCTGAGTAAACATAATCAAATAGATATCAATAGAAATTTAGTAAAAATATAAAAATAGTGTTTATTATTATTTGTGCATACAAGTATATATAAAAATATAAAAATATAATAAATTATTTGCAACACTAATATTTCATGTAAACAATAAAATTCAAAATATTTATATTTATTTATAATAAATATAAAATATACATAAAATCCATAATTTAAGTAAAAACGTTTGCTTGCCGTATATTTTAGTGGACAAATAATAATTTAAGTAAAAACTCAAATTAGAATTTAAGTAGTTTGAAACAAATAAAAAATAAAACATCATATAAATATATTTACATGGCTGAGGTCCCCAAACCCACGAGTCCATTATCCGCTTGGCAGACATAGACTTTTCAACTATCGCTGTTGTTCTTGCAGTTTCTTCCTCGTCCAGTTTCTGGCATGGAGTACAATTACAGCCATGTTGCGGACCACAAATTCCATCACAGCAAAGACAAGACAATACTCTCATACCACAATAATAATGGCCATTTTCACCTGAAAAATATACACAAAAAATTAATAAAAAATCTAAAAAAAATTAATATTAATATACTAGAATTAATGTTTGTTTTCAACATCTTTTTAAATTTTTCCTGTTGCCAAAAAAGAGATAATTTTTTTTTGGAGACAGACATAAAAACTTAATATAGATTAAATCTATTCTTATATTCCTTTCATTATTTATTTCTATATTTACTTACCTTTCTTTGCTACGATTCCAGCAGCATTGACTAAACCATCACTGAAAGAACCAACAATTTCACCATCTCGTACCATCTCATTCCACAATTCAGCCAGTCCATCGCGATAAAGGAATCGTTGTAGATCAGTCTTCAACCACTTAGCGTCCAATCTTACTTCTGGCCTAACTGTTATATTTAATTGGCTGCTCATCTTGTTTATAATTTTATTCATAAAGACTTCCAATGTATAGCCAGATCCGTTAATACTCTCATACAAATAGATCTCTTTTAGGAGATTCTGTTACAAATAATAGTATCATTTCCTTTGAAAATACTGTTTCCTTTTCTCGCCTCCATGCAATCGCATAACGGTTGTTAATTTGTCTCTCCGCGGATCAATAAATAGAAAATACTGTCGCAAGATTGATTAATTTTATTACCTTTTAGGTCCTTTTCTCTCTCTTTCTCTCTCTTTTTCTCTCTCTCTCTCTCTCTCTCTCTCTCTCTCTACTACTACTACGTACGTACGTACTACTACTAACTAATAAAATAAAAAGTAAAAACGAAAAGAAAGAAAGAACTACTACTACTACGTACGTACTACGTACGTAC